>NC_143576.1:234429103-234489103 GCF_048544385.1 Mastigoproctus giganteus
TGACAGGTACGTTGTACTGAATTGCATTTGGGTAGAGGGTAGGAGTTGAAATTCTTGGTCACAAGGTCAGAAGAAAAAGAGGAGGTTTCTTAATTTATATCCGTAATATTTTTCACTTTAGCATCTCCTATGTTTAGGAGAAAAAAAAAAAACATCTTCCTCATCTGTGGCACTGTTGACTAATTACCTCCCAACATTCTTTTATCCTAACGATGCTCCTTCTTCTCCTGGAACTTTGTCATTACCAATAATATTTACTCCACCTGAGGCTTCGTTTAAGAAACAATCTCTCCTTTGGATCATTATCACAAAGGAGCGACAGATAAAACACGCGAGGAAATTATCTGCTGATACACATAACCTAAGAAAAAATATTGGACTCGTTATTACAGAACACTCATCCACTGGAAGGGCCAAAATGTAAAATAATGAGTTCCAGTTCAACTCTTTAAAACCTCGTCAGCTCCAATTACAGATAATAATGTCAAAAAAAAAAATCTATTGAGCCTGCCTTTTACAAAAAAAGATTCCAGCAGTTTTGTTGTTGGGTTTTAGGAGCATCGGCAACTCAGGCCATGCTACCTTCGCCTGTGACCGGCTAACTCAGCCACGTTGTGAAAAAATACCCATAAAATTCCTTCCGTCATCGATTGGATTTGAACTCAGGTCTTTTACACCAGATGTGGGGGAGGACAGCGATCCTACCAACTGTGCTACTCACGAGGGCAGTTTTTTGTAAATGTCCTCCAATAGTTTCCTCCATTCGGTCTTCAAAGCTGGACCAGATCTGTGTTTTGGGCAGTCTCTACACACTCACCCGATGATCCGGTTCATCTCAGGTTCTCAGGACTGAGGTGAGGACTTTTGGCTAGACAGCCCAACTTTTTGAAGTTCATGTTCTCAAACTAATCCGTAACAAGGCGAACAGCATGACATGGAGTGTTGCCATGTCATTCCAGGACATCTAGATAGTCCTCCGCATTAATGGTTTTGTCCAAAACAAACAACAGTCCTGGACCATTATGGTGCCTTAGCCAACCTTCATTGTCGGGATGATACAGTCCCCAAAATGAACTGAAGCCTTTTCCACACAGTTTGGGGAGGACCGTGATATACCAATTGTGCTACCCACGAGGGACAGGAAGTGACCAACTATCAATGGAGTGGTGTTCGAATATTAATGGTGGGGAAATGTACGTGATCTGGCAACAAAATAACCAGGCTAATTTTTTTTTGTTTGTTTTTCGATGTCTGGTTACACCAGTAGGCAGAGCTGGTTGGATTACATTGCTACCAGAAGTGGAGGAAGTGACGTTGTGAGATTTACAAAAGGGTTGGATCCTTTTCCGCCATATGAGCTATTTTAAAAATAAACATGGTCTTGGACCTATCATCGATAAAAAATATGCTTTGCGATCGAATAAGAGCCAAATCTGGTCTTAATTTCTGAGAACTTTGTTTATTTGAACATAATAAGAGTTTCTGATGAGTTGAATCCCTAATTTTGAGTCATTTAAGAGAAAAACACTTGCCTGACCTCTGGCACTGCTGGCTAATTACCTACCAACATTCTTTTATCCTAAAGATGCTCTTTCTTCTCCTGGAACTTTGTCATTCTCCTGGTTTTGTCCAAAACAAACAACAATCAAGGACCCAAACAGCCCCAAGACCATCCTGGTGCCTTCACCAACTTTCATTGTCGGTATGATGCAGTCTCCATAATGAACTGAGGTCTTTTCCACCTGGTGAACCCCTTATTAAGCATCATCCCCCCCCCCACACACACACCAATGAGATACCAGTAAAGAATTAAAATGTCTTCTCTTCTTTAAAGCAGAGTTCAAGACATCAGCATTTTTTTTTTTATTTGTGAAAACATTTAACAGCATTGTTTCATTAAGAATTCATCACTAAAGAGAAACAGTTAATTAGCCTTATTTGAAAAGGCACAAAAACTTAAGGGATTATATTCGATGAAAAAGGAAATATCTGCAGAAAACTGAATGGATGCTTCACCATGACAATGCGCCAGCACACACAAGAACTTTCCGTAAGACAGTCTTTGGTAAAAAGAGGAGATAATCCAGCTTGATGAACCGCCTTATTAAGCACCATATCCCCCACCCCTTTCTCTTTTCTCAGTTCAAAGGGAAAAAAAATTCCAATATTGATATTTAGAGATAACGTCAATGAGATTTCGTTGAAGGCCAATGACCTCTTCTATTAAGAGGGGAAAAGACAAATTTGAATTGCAGGAGTCAGTTTTGTTTATAGGAGCATTCAAAGATGATGGAAATGTTAAAATGACTGTTGGAAAAACAATTCTAGAAAACTTCCAGGAGATCACATTATAGTAATTAACTGGTAGTGTCTGTAACAGAATGCAAGATGAACTAGTGGTGTATTTGACAAGAAGAAATTATCGGACTTCATGACAAGGTTGGATATCAAACTCAAATTAGTCGCGCCAGCATTGTAATGAGTGGTTTGTGTTCCACAGAAAAGAGAAATGTGCCAGAATCATTCTTTGTTCCTCATCGAGACCAACCTGGGCGTTCTAAACAAAAATAAACGACGAAAGAGAACAACTGCAAAGGATGATGGGCGGTGTTGTGTGGATTCAGAACAGACCCGATTACAATAGCAGGCCGAACTCTAAATGTTAAGACAATAAAGAGTAAAACTGTGTTTGCTAAACCTCAAGGATATTTCATAAAATGGCTGAAAGCTGTCTTTTTATTCATTCTGGCAACAGTCAATGACTGGATCGGTTATGCACGCTTAGCCAGTTTGTGGAGGTTCAGACATTGACAAAGGTTTTCCATCCAGCAAAACACGCAAATTGACTACAGAATGCGCACAATTTATAAACAGAATATACTGACACTTTATGACCTTGGTAGTCCTTTTAATAAATCCGAACTCGATTTTGAAAAGTCCAAGAGTGGGGAACTTGCCTCTTGTCCAAATGTTGGTCCGATTTCTTATTCCGTAATGGCTTTATTACTTCCTCAGCTGAAGACAAAGCTGACTTATCTTCATCTTACTTTTCTGACTTAGGCATTGATGGTCTTGGCAAAGTTTACCATTCTCACCACATGTTTTTCAAAGCTGAATTTTCTTATTGTTGGAAAAAATAGAAGTATCTTAATCCTTGATATCAGATCTTCTAGTTCTGATGGCATTTTTCCAATTCTCCTTAAGTTCTTCTATTCCTTTGGCATTTGCCCTAAAGCATGGAAACTTGCCCATATCCACCCGATTCCGACAAAGAGTGGTAGGTCTTGGATATTTGTCAATAAGTTATTTCCTTCATGTTTATCCCTTATTAGGGTAAATAGCCACCTGCTAAGTTGTCTTAAAAGTTGCTACCTAATAAATGAGGATTTTATTTTTGGCCCACAGGGAGTCTTATTGGTATCAGCCTCCTTTGCACAAATTTTCTAAAAAAAATCGAAAAAATTCTAGAATTTGTTTGAACAGATACACTGTGCTGCCACTTTATTAGGTACACCCCTGCTGTGCACACAAATGGTTTGTCCCACAACGTTGCAAGTCACATGACCACAGTTGTGGATATAAATGCAGCAGAACAACCTTTCTAGTATCAGTTAAGCGTACAAACCGCAGCAAGAATGGGGAAAAGGAGTGATATAACGGACTTCGAACGTGGTATGATAGTAGGTGCAAGACGTCCTGGACAAAGCATCTTGAAACGGCGTTCTCCTGAACTTTTCACGCACCACAGTTTAATGGGTGTATTGAGAATGGTGCAACGAACAGAAAACATCCTCTCAACGGCACTCCTGTGGAAGAAAATCGCTTGTTGATGAGAGAGGTCAGAGGAGAATGGCTAGAATTGCGCAAGCAAACAGAGGGTCACAATGTCGCACATCACATCAGAATACAACTTGGTGTGCAGAACAAAATATCGCAACGGACCACTAGTCGCACTTTGTCGCGAATGGGCTACAACAGCCTAGGGCCACATCGCGTACCCTTTGTTATCAATGAAGAACAAGAGAGCACGCCTCCTGTGGGCACAGCAACACCAGCACTGGACTATCGAGGATTGGAAAACAGTAGCTTGGTCTGATGAGTTGAAGTTCCTGGTGCATCATGTTGATGGAAGGCTCAGAATTTGGCGAAACCAACATGAATCCATGGACCCGCCATGTCTGACTACTACTGTGCAAGGTGGTGGGAGCAGTGTTATGGTGTGGGGAATGTTTTCTTGGCACAAGTTGGGTCCATTTATACCCATAGATTCACACCTGAATGCCACATCGTACCTAAATATCGTTGCTGACCAAGTGCATCCGTTCATGTTGACAGTTTATCCTCAGTCAGATGGTTACTTCCAGCAGGATAATGCGCCGGTGCACAAAGCCCGAATCACTATGGAATGGTTCCAGGAACATGACAATGACTTTTCTTTTCTGCAGTGACCCACTCAGTCCACGGATCTCAATCCTATTGAACATATTTGGGATGAGCTGGAAAGGGCTATTCGCTGCAGGCCTACACCGTCGAATCGCAAGGAACTGCATGACACACTCATGGTATTCCATTCTTACACAATGTTTTCAGCATTTTGTTCAATCCATGCCTAAACGAATTCAGGCTGTTTTGAAGGCTAAAGGAGGCTGAACACGCTACTAGGTAGGTGTACCTAATAAAGTGGCAGCACAGTGTAGGTCTTCTTCGTTGAGCATGTAACAGGTCTCCAACAAGACAGATGAACAGATCTCCTTAGAGATAGCTGAACAGACATAGATCTCCTTCTAGAAAGTTGACAGACACAGATCTCCTTCGAGACAAAGCTGGGCAAATAACAGTCTCCTTGTAGATAACGTTGAAAAGTAAGAGGTCTCCTAAGTGACAAAATGAAGCAGACAACTACTAAAGGGATGTACAGAAATCTGTCGATCCTTTCTTTTGTCTAATGTAGAGGAAGCTTTTCTGTCTAGGTTCTCCAGAAGGCTACTCCAATTAGTATGGATTTTCAAACAGTTTTGGGTAAATTTCCATTGGTGTTATATAGCAATCAGTGGCTATTATCTAGACAAATTCAAGACAAAGTTGAGCACTTCAGGTCTCCTTCGAGACAGTTTATCAGGTAAAAGTCTCCTTATAGACAAATGAATAGATACAGCACAAAGCTGAGCAGGTAAGAGTTCTCCTCGAAGACTAAGTTCAACTCAAAAATCCATTTCAAGTCAATCCAAAAAGTCAAGTGTCTTTTTTTTATTAAATATTTAATAATTAATATTTTAATACTTTCTCAATTACTGACTTAAACCTCAATGTCTACTAAACAGAATGGTCATATATGAATCCCACTCTTGTGGAATTCAACTCCACTAGTCAAATGTATCTTCAAAGAGTCTCCTATGGAGTTTAACTTCAACATATTTCCGCCTAATGTAGCTTTTTAACCGGCGCAGGAAATGCAGATATTAGTTGAGCTTATTTAGAAGGCCCAATTTAGACATTTCCTTAGATTACGACTCAAAGACAGATCAGGGACAATAAATTGGTAGCGACTGCACGACTACTAATCCCTTTTGTTAGCATTGATGAGCACTTTTAATAGGAAAACTGCATTGAATACACGGGGGTTTATTTAATCCCTGGCCAGACCATCAAAAATTATGGTTCACTTGTCCAACATTAGGCCGTGATATTAATCCTCATCAATCAATTTGGATGACCTACTAGCACGCGCTCCGAACTATATTTAGTACCCTTCACGCAGAGTTCGCTATGGCCAAGAGAATTTGCTTCGTCAAGCGGAGCATCCAAGCGTGTCTAATTTGGCACTTCCCACCAGCGTTGTTTTAATGGGGAATTTTAATCCTTCTTGGAGTGATGGAACTGATGTTAGGGCTCTTCTGCCTACGTAGGCTATTCGCGCGATCGGAAGCATCTTGTGCAGTATCACTGTATTATCCGGGGACTTAAGGTTTCGAAATAATACGATTATCTCTTGTCTGACATTTGGTTCTGTCTTCAGGTATGTCGGACTCTTTTTCTTTGATAGACAAGTCTGACCAGGAACGATAATAGGATAGAGGGGAAGGATTACATCGAGAACTGTACATTAAAAAGGAGTATTTGGGAAAGATCTTTCTATGAATGGACTTAACCCATCGAATCTTGAGAATATCTCGCCATTATCTTTTTTTTTATGACGATATCTTTGGAGACTAAGCTTTAAGGTTCTACAACTTTTCAAAAATAATTTTTAAAATTAATGAAACTCTTTTTCTTTCATCTAAGATGGTTTTATTTTTATCGATCCATTTATTTACAAAAGCTCGAATAATACATTTCAAATCTTACTTTCTTTTTTTCTTTCTAGTAGGTCTAACTGGAAATGAGTCTGCGTGGATAGGATCGCTGTACTCCACACGTCAAGTGGAAAAGACCTGGGTTCGAGTCCCGTCGATGATGTGAGGAAATTTTATGGGCGTTTTCACAACGTGGCTGAGTTTGTCGATGGTAGCGTGGCTTTTTTGCTTATGGAAACTAGGGTTTTTCATCCAGCAAACAGAAAATCGACTACAGAATGCAGAATTTTTTAAATATTTAAGAAATTTTTAAATATTTAAATTTTAAGACATATTCTAGTAATACACCATATAATATTACAATTATTTCCTTTTAAATAAGAACCGTACTAATAACAATTCACGTGGTGTATTTTGGTTCACCTTCAGCGGATAATATCATAGAAACAGTTGTTCGGGTAAATGGAAAAATACACTGCCCTACCATTAATATCCGGCCACCTGCCTTTAGACAAAAAGACAGCTTTTATGACGGCCTTCAATCTTCGCGGTATACTCTCCACCAGCTTTTTATAAATGTCACGTGATATGTTCCTCCACTCGGCCTTTAACGCAGCCACCAGTTCGGCCTTGTTCTTTGGGCACGTACCCGACGATCCAATACATCCCAAAGATGCTCGATAGGGCTCAGATGAGTACTCGGGGCTGGCCAATCCAACTTTTCCACACACATGTCCTCAAACCACTCTGTTATGACCAGAGCAGTTGGGCGTTGTCTTGCTGATACAAGTATGGGCCTTCCTCGAAGTATTGCCATAATGTTGGACGTGCGTAATTGTCCAGGCTGTCCTGGTATTGCACAGCATTCATGGTTTTGTCGATAATGATTAAAGGGCCCAAGCCAAACCATGAAAGGAGTCCCATACCATGACACTGCCTCCACCAAACTTCATTGTTGGGCAGGAAGGAACTGTTTCCCTTGCATTCGCCACACCCAGGAACTGCCATCAGTCTGGTTGAGCGCGAACCTCGACTTTTCTGTCCACAGGACTGTTTTCCACTGATCAACAGTCCACGATTCGCGCTCTTTCCACCATGTTAATCGGCGTCTAGCATTTTTTGAGGTGATCAATTCTGTTGAACGTGTCATCTTGCACGCCCACTTTTCCACATGTTTCCCCATCCATGGAGGGGAGTTCGGATATTAATGGTAGGGCAATGGAGTTCCCTTCGGGAAAATTCCATTTATTCGAAATTAGTGCATTACTATGGCAACCCCTTGTGAAATTAGCGCAATAAATAAAAGGGACTTTCTTTTAAACTTTATCTTCCATGGTACAGGTGTAGAAAGAGGAGGGCAGGACTAAAATTCTATTATCTCGCCATTTTGCATTATGATCGATATTATACGAGACTAATACTGAAAATACACGCAATGCTTAATGTAAATTGTATTTTTTTTTTTCAGTAATTAAAATTTATTCTTTTATTTTTGGCAGCGTATCAAAATTATCATTTGTTTGTAACCCTGTAGGGCCCACGAGCGAATGATACTTAAAAATGAATTCATTACTGAAAGCGAGTAAATAAAACATCATTATTTAAGTATCTTGAGACAAGACAGGAACGGACTTCAAGAATAAAGCACTACGTCCCTCTGGAAAATGGAGGTGGGGGAGTGAGTGGGGGGGAGATTGTAGCTTGTGTGACGAGTTGTCTGAAAAAGAGCGTGCGCCAGGGTTTGAACTTACTTTGCATGCGCAAACAGGAAGAAACAAACAAAAACTTCCGCTTGAGAATTCTTTCTTTGAGTGAGCATAAGAAAGGCAAATTACCAGGAGGGGAACACAATGGATTTCACTTTCTTTCCTTAGCTACACACACACACACACACACACATGAAGTTCTTTTCTTAAATCGCTGGAGTGAATCGTGATGCATCAGGGAGTTAGAATAAAAATTATCCGAAATCCCCAATCTGCTCTGCACGTTCTGCACTGAATGAAACATCATAACTGAAGCAATAAAACAGAGCCATAGATCACGCGAAAGTCTTCGGGGTAGGTTTTTTTAAGGGAGAGAAGTGGGGGGACGAGTGACAGTAAAAGAAATGTGTACTGTAGACCTCAGCTTGCAGATTATTGGCAGCACGTTTGCCAACGTGTCAAATAGTTGTATTCCTACTCAGGCTCTGTTAAAGAGAAAAATGTCCAAACCAGTCTATTAGATAACCTTAGTGTTCCGATATACGCATGCGCAGCATCTGTCATGGACGTCAATCACCAGACATCTAGAATCTGTTGAATGATCTGTAATGAGGATCTGAGATAGGCCTCAACAACTTACAAATCTGAAGGATATAAAGATCATGTCAAATCAGAACGGAATGACATCACTGCGGATATCTGCACACACACACACACACACACACACACACACACACACACACACACACACACACACACACAAACATACACACGCGCGCGCATTATGCTCCTAAAGATGTCATGGACCGATGCATTATTTGGTACCTTTCCTAATATTTTGACAAGGTAGTGTACTTTGAAAAAAGAGCAGAAGTTGTAAAAGGGTGCATGCGTCTATTTTTTTCCCCCTACTAGACGCACGCACCCTTATATAAGCTAGTTATTAAAATGTCACAATTTCAATCTCAACTTAGTACAGACCGGCTACGTTTCGGATTACCACCTATCTCGTCATCAGGGCTAAACTCTTCCTTTTTTACCCGATGAAGAATAATTTTATATTTCGATTATTTACAGGTTGGAATTTATTAAGGCAACATTGTTTACGTCAAGTAAAAAAGTCGAAAAAAAATTTATATTAGAAATTTAAATACATAAAACACAATAAAAACGAATATATTCGGCTAGAGGGAAGTGATTTCTCTCGAAAATTCAGCAAAGCTGATAATAAACCATGAAACACCATCAGTAATGAGGGGTTATTGAGAAACATAACCTGGAGAGTGTTTGGGGAGAAGGGGCTAGTTTCTGAGCTGAATGAAAGGAGACACCTATGGAGAATTATCTGTATTAAAGATCTTCGTCATCTCTCAGAGGCCTCTTCGTTAACAAGAAGCCAACTTAGGGATAAAAAAAGACCCAACTTGAAAAGCGAAGAGGCTGAAAAATGACTTTACAAGTAGAGATGCTAAGGCGATGGTATGAACCCTTACCAATCGGTCATTATTGATTTTCATGCCTACAGCAAAAAAGAAAAAGAAAAAAAAAAAGAATTGTTAGGTAGAAAGTCGGCCTTGAAGTGTTGTTTATGAGGTGACTGGAACGAAAAATTCCTAGCATCAACTTACAAGTTAAAAAAAAAAAAGTAGTACAAAAATGATCCGGGTGTCTATTTTCAGCAGAGAAAAACGATGAAAAACAGAGCTAAAAAAAGTCAAAATTAAAAAAATCCCCCGAAAGGCAGTCAATAAATAATTTAATCCAGTTCCAGTATTTTAATTATTTTATTATTATTTTCATATTTTTACCAATCTCTAGTAAAAAAAAAAAAAAAAAAAAAAAAAAGCGCCAATTTTAATTCTACTCAAAAAAAGTTCAGCTGCAGACGACTTAGAATCGGCAACAATTAAAGTGCACGCGCACTCAGAAAATTCTGCTGCAAACGAATTGAGAATCGGAGTTTTGAGCAACAATTAAAGTGCACGCGCAGAAGTTTCATGCGTTGTTAACCGGTCACTTGACAACAATCGAGTTGCATGCACGCTAAGCTTCGTTCAATGTTAGCTGGTCAATTTCAACAATCAAATTGCACATGAAAGTTTCATGCATTGTTAGATGGTCAATTTCCTCTCTCTAACAAGCCTTAATTCCCCGGTCATTCCTACTGCTTTGAGCACAATGCAACAAAACAAGTCTGTTTACTTAGACAATGAGTGCTTGGCCTCGTGCCATTAACTTTGGTACTCTTTCAAAACACGTAAAACTGGCAAAACTCTACTCGTGTCTACTAAAGAAGGTCTGATGTAGCTTTATTGACCTCTCGAGAATAAACAGAAGCTATTCTGAGGATTTTCTAAGACAGAAATGATCCCATATGACAGATTTCAAACCAAAAGTATAGCATAAACAGTAACGCCGCGTTTGTCGCCCCCTAGTGGCGAGTTTCTGAACTTCTTCCCTTAATCGTCTTGTGCTTTCTTTGAAACGTGCGTCTTTCAATTTTTAATGAGATCCACCAATAATTTAAGTTGGCAGAGACCTAAGAGTATGGGAACTTTATTTATGACAACCCTGTATATTGATTACCAAAACTAATATTTCCATTCATTGTTGTTACTTGTCGTTAAGATACAGTCCAATTAACATATAACAAAAACAAAAACAAAGTTGTTCTCCAATTAACACTTAATAAAAAAGTACATAAAACATTAGACGTTTCGGTTAATTAAAAAAAAACCTTCTTCAGATCAATACAAAGATTACGCTTCTGTATATAAATGTAAATTTTTTTTTATATATTTTCCATAGATGTAAAAGTAACTAAAATTTGTATTTTTGGTTAAATATAAGAGTAATTAAATTTTTAAATTAAACTTCAAATTTAAAAATAAATGTGTCGACTATCTAGCCAGTAATTAGAAAAAGACTTTTAAGTGACGGTTTAATTTTTCCTTCAAAAAAAAAAAAAAAAAAAAAAAATGTAATTAAACATACGGGGGGTTTAATTGAACAAACACGCGCGCGCGCGTTAAACCTCCTCGCAAAAATATTATTCTTCTTTTTTTTATCTTTATTGCATAAAAAGACACATCTGGATAAGTGCAACATAAGAAACTTCATTTCCTTGCACTGCTCCAATGAAAACAGCTGGGACCAACGCACTTCAAAAAAAAAAGGAAAAAATGGCTACGAATGTCCCTTAATCCCAAGCCATATTATTTATATGGATGCCTTCTAGAAGCACATCCATCACCTGATAGCGAAAGATTGTCACCATAATGCAGTACCGCCAAAAGAAGAATGTATTCATAGTCATCGTTCTTGAAATAAACGCTAGATGGAGTGACTGTCGTATAATTATATAATTTTCTTTTGCAAAATTTTGAGCTTAATGCATAATATTGGACCTTGATTGTACGTGACCATTAGCGTAAATACAATCTCCAAAGAGGAGGTTATTTACGATGCCCCTGGGTCTGAAAGCAGAACAGTGTTAGTATTGTCTTCTGTTCTGTGTAATACACAAAATATTATACCAGCGCCCTCTGTAGAGTGGTTATAATCACGTGAGTAAAATTCAGGACACTGCGAACTAAATATACAACATATCTCTAGAGATTCCTCCAGTCTAAAAGTTTGGAATCGTGTTTCATTTTTCTTAATTTTCGAGGTTTTTATTAAAATAGGACTAACTTGTTTACCAGTTTTTATTAAAATATTTTAATTTATCTATAAAAATCAAAAAACTTAAATAATATTTAAAAAATGTTTAGATTATTCAAGAATATTGCAGAAAGGTGTAGAAGACTCCTAAATGTGGTAGAACATTGCAGAAGATTCCCGAATTTGGTGGAACATTGCAGAATATTCCTAAAAGATGTAGATGATTCTAGAATATGCCAGGAAGTGGGAGTATTATAACCGCAATGAATGATTTTCTGCACCTTAAATCCGAGCTGAGCTCAATACGAATACAAACTCCATTTTCTACATCCACTGTAAAACTTCGTCTTAAACAAGAACGACTTCATGGTTTAAATCGAAAGAAACGTTTGGCTTGAGTTTAAGAGCCATCAATATTGGACAATTGAAGAGTGGGGAAACATACTGTGGACGGATGAATCCAATTTTGAACTTTCTGGATCCAAGCGTAGAGTTTATATAAGACGATCAACTGAAGAGAAAATGGTACCACATTGTTTAGTGCCTACAATAAAGCACGGTGGTGGTTCCATCATGATCCGGGGTTGCTTCTGTCCATCTGGACTTGGTGACATCGTCAGAATTGTTGAATTTTTGGAAAAGAAGGCTATAAAAACATTCTTGGACATAATACAATATCCTCTGGACTTCGGCTTTTGGGAAGAAATTTTATATTACAGCAAGACAATGACCTGAAAGGACTTTCTAGCAACTAAACAACAGAAGGGAGGGGCATTGCAAATTAGGGTGTGGCTACTCCAATCGCCTGACTTTCACTCAATAGACCTTTTATAGGTCCTAAATGTGGTAGAACATTGCAGAATGTTCCTGAATGTGGTGGAACATTGCAGAAGATTCTCGATTGTGGTGGTACATTGCAGAAGATTCCCGAATGTGTGGTACATTGCAGAAGATTCCCGAATGTAGTAGAACATTGCACTGGATCTGGACCGTGAAGTCTGACCATCTTCACAAAACTTTGAGAAACCTTGCAGATCGTTTGGAAGAACTTTAAGATATTAATCTTAAAATACTACAAAGTATTTTATGATTTTTTTTAAATAAAAAATGTGTTTATTTTTATATTAAATCTTACATTATCATAGCTAATTTTATTAAAATAAAATAAAATAACAAAACCTGTTGTCATACAATGTGATTCAAAACTTTTAGGAGGGAGTGTACATACATATATTTATTATTCATCGCCAGATATGTATTGCAGAATCCATTTTTTTAAAATAAATTTAAGGAGATTTACTAAAGTCTAAATCCTTTCATTAGTATCTCCTAGGAGTACAGATAATATGCATTTATAAGGATTTATAAATTGTGGATTATTATTATTTTTTCTTTTTGTGCTCCCTGTGCCCTTAAATTGAACCTTGCGCTCCTAAATTAAAAATTAAATCCATTTTCCATTTCTTTTAACTACATTAGAGGGAACCCATTAGTACTCTAAGTAGCGTGAATAATTAATCTTTTCTTCATTGCCCGAATAACTGGTTGTTGCCGGTAATTAATCCTTTAGATATAAACTCGAAAAAAAATAAAATAAAAATAAAAATAAAAGAGAGAAAGATAAAGGGAGGATAAAAAAAAAATCAGCAAACGCGCCTCACTCTTGTCTTCTGCCCGAAATATTTTCGAAATTCAACAGATAATACACGTTCGCTTCCAAAAGAAAAATTTGTCTCTGTCAACAATGAAATAGATGAAACGCGTTCACGTTCACCAAAACCTGGCGTGTGGCACGCATCGTCTGCCAGTAATGAATGCTCAAAATGCGAAAAGCACAATTGTGGTGTGTTTAGCGCAGAATGAGTGGGTTTATAAATAAACAGATCTGAGTCATATTCATGCTTTTCTTCTGTCTCGATCTTCTTCTTTTTAAATTTAGATTTCGCAATTCGTTGGATATTTTAGGTGTAATTACTTTGGGCGCAAACCAGAGGCATACCTAATATATCATGTCATATCCGCTGTGGAGGAGGATGGTTTATTGGTGTTTACCTTAACGTTTGACACTTGCTCTGTCATTCTCTATCTTTACTAAATGAAAGGATCGTGTGCATATTCCAAACTGCTCTCTCTCTGTCTCTCTCTCTCTCTCTATTCGCTTAATATTGGCACACTGATAACACAGCCATGTGTGGAGGCACACGAAATATCAGGAAGCGCAGCGGGAATTGATTAAAAGCATTCTATCGATTGGGACCATTTAGACATCGTCTGCCATCCTTGCCTTGATAGAAAACTCACTGTAGTGTGCAGCACGTCCTATTTTGGTTAATAGCATTAACAGAAATCGTGTGTTGCTGGAGCCCGTATTAGAAATCACTAATTTATTACGTTAGGCTTAGCTAAGCCTATTTATTTTCAGTTGGCAATTGTTGGCTCTTCATTTCAATGTTACGATGAAAACTGGAGAGTCATTTTACTTAAAAGATACTCAGAAGTTAGTAGAGAAAATTCCTAACCATGCAGTAATCTTACACTCACTGGCCAAAAAATTATAAACCCCTTTGAATATCAAGAAGGGTCACCTTGTACTCGAAGTATAGCTTGTCGTGGTTTTGATCCCACTAAGTATCTGGAGTCCAGCTCCAGATTTGGCCATTCTTTCATCAGAATTTTTGACAGCTGCTGTACTATAGTCGGTGAAGAACCGCGAATCCGAACTAACCTTTGCAAGATATCTCAGAAATCCTCAATTGGATTCAAATCTGGATATCTCAGACATCCTCAATTGAATTCAGATCTGGAGAAATTAGACTGCCAGGGTTGCCATGTTGGAAATATTGGGAATGGTCCTCGAACTATTTGAATACAATTTTTGCATGGTGGATAGATGCATTGTCTTCTAGAAAGAATCCATCCACTGGTTCGATACGAGAGAAGGATATTCATTGGAGGTAAGAGGACCTTCTAACAGTACGAGTGGACCTAGTCTGTACCAACAGAACGTATTGCATACCATAAGACCACGGCGAGCTCTCCCTCGTGGGCAGCACAGTTGCTAGGATCTCCATCCTCCCCACACCGAGTGGAAATGACCTGAGTTCGAATCCCATCGATAAAGGGAGGAATTTTTATGGGTCTTTTTCACAACGTGGCTGTGTTAGCCGGTCTCAGGCGAGGATAGCATGGTCTTTTTCTCCCAGAAACTCGGGTTTTTAGTCCAGCAAACAGAAAATTGACCTCAGAACACACGCAATTTACAGACAATATAGACGGAGCAAAATGGCTTAGTCGCCGATGCTCTTAAAACCCAACATCAACATCTGCAGAAGGTTTTTAATTTTTTTCTCAATGAGTGTATAAATGCAAGTGTGAATAAGAATGCAGATTCCACTAAACATGCATTGCAAGAAGAATAATAAGTGTGTACAGAACAGTCACAACCGGGATATCTAAAAGTGCTCTAAAATTGCAAAAAGAAGATTAAAGAAATAATAATTGCATGGCACCCATAAGAAGCAATATGGTTGGATGTTCCATACTGTGGACCATCCAACCAGAATTAGAATGAATGGGGAACTGAATAATAAATTCTTGTCGCTGCTCGATTTTTCGCTTGTACACGACATCTATGAAGTGTCAGTGGGGTAAATTGGACACGTTCTATTTGACTTACTTTGCTGGATGAAAAACCGATAATCTTTCACGGTTTTTCATCCAGCAAAACTAAGTTTTTTTCATAATCAACTTTCTCTCTGCTGGTCGAAAAGGGCTGTTGTTTTGCACATGGACGATAAACATTTTTCTCTTATGGACATGATCGAAATCATGAATGTGGTTATTTGATGTTCCTCTTAGCGATGAAAATTCTTTATGAATAATCCTGGCGCGATCATTAGTGGAGATATTTTGGAAAGGTCCCATCCCACTAATGCCTTTTGCTGGACGCCGATTATTCGACTTGAGTGAATGCTTGAAACAGCGTATATTTCAAATGAGCGCGTGCCTTGTTCCATCGGTGTGTTGTGCGATTGTCGAATTCGACACTCTACAATGAGCATCCCCCCGTTTGAAAGTGTAACCTTGAGTACCCTTGGAGTTATTATTAGGGAAAACTACATTCAAGCGAACGTGCACCATTGTTAAAGTGATACGTGTTACCATGGTAACAGTGCATTGCAGTTTGGAGATATCGTCTGTCGGATCTTGTGGTTTCCGGTGTAGGTTCTGATTGCAAATAGATACACCAAGGAATCGTCGCTAATATCCGACCAGAGCTCAAATCAGTTAATCCTATTTCTTTAACTCTTATGAGCATTCATTCTTCACTCGAAATAAATTAACTATATTTAATCCTTAATATCTGTGATCATAGAAGCGTGATAAATCCTCTCTAGTTAGTACAATAATCTTGGATGATTGTTGCGAAGCAGATCCTCCAATGCATGAGAATCCTCCAGCGCTGCCAGTTATGCTTGTCTTAAATTTAAGGATCATTTACACATTCTGCAAATAAGCATATTTAATCAATAATCTATCAACATGGAATAGAGCATACCACGGAATAACTATTTGTTTCTATAAAACAGCCATAATGGTGAAACCGACGTTAACATAAACTCCACAACTCATCCTATCCAAAATCGTATTGTTTAAATAGCACATTCGTTGTCCTTTAAAAACAGGCAAATCATTCAGCGTCCTGCTCACTTCACAGGTGCTGGCATGTATCCTAATCGTCTCATTAAGAGTCTGTGTGTATTTTCTGCGACAACGTCGACCTGCATTCTGAGCGGTCGATTCTTTGCATGGTTCACATTCCTTCAGCTTCGTATTTTTTTTTTTTTTTTTTTCGGGTCGTCTGACATGTGATGTTTGTTTAGATCGTGATCAACTATCAACGGAGGGTGTTCGGATATTAATGGTAGGGTAGTGTATATTACGAATATGAAATTCCTAAATCATTTTCTTAGAGAAAGAGAAAGAGAAAGAGAGAGAGAGTTCTGAGTGTGACGTCTGCTATCATTAATTAATTGTGAATAATGAAAATTACTTCAATTAGTTTCAGTGGAAGCAGATAAATCAATAGATTCCAATCAACATTTGAATGTTAAAATGGTCAGATCAACATTATTACGTCGAAAGGGCAAAACTTTTGTTCTTGTTCGAAGGCAACGTTTATGTCGAAGCGATTATCGATCGCGTGCAACTAATGCATGCAGCGAAGATACAAAAACATCCAATATTTTGATTATTAGCATTTTCTGAAAATTAGTCGGTTAATTAATTTCTGTGAGCAACTCATAATAAATCTTTCTTCACCCCCATCTCACAAAAAATGGCTATAAATCAATTGCTGAAGATCCATTAATTGTTAAGCTAAATTTAATTCGCATCGATTTGCTAGTTAGGATGTTTCTATGCCCGAACAAATTACACAATAAATATCGATCCTATAAACAACAGGGTAAGGATGAGGTTTGAAAATTTACAGGTCACGTGATGCATAAAATAAAAAATCTTACATTAGATGTATAACGTGAATTCCTTTTTAGAAAATTACACTAACAAAGTTCTTAAAAAATAATAAAATAAAAGTATTATATAAATATATTCGCTAATATATACAATATATGATGCTTATATCCTATACAAATAAATTCGAAATTTAATTTTATACCACCAAAATGGAGCTCTCAAAGAAATATATTAAATATTGTAAAGGATGGAAGATGAGTATATAACGTCATCGCCTACGTCATCAAACGTAGGATATCTGCTGCAGGTGGCGCTCTTTACATTTAGCTATTTAATAATTATAGTTATATTAAATATAAAATTATGTCGTCATCAGACGTATGATGTCTGCCATCAGGTGGCGCTCTTTACATTCAGCTATGTATTAATTATAATGTTATATTAAATATAAAATTATGACTTAACTATATAAAATAACAATTTAATTTTATTTTAAATTAAAATTATTTTAAAATTTTACAAAATTAATCGATATTTAATTAATGTTCTCTAAATTAAGTTCGGACATTTTATTGTTTATTAAATATTTAGTAAATTATTATATTTGTTATAATAATATATTTTAAATATCTTTCTCAGTTTATATTTTCTGATTAAAGGTTTTATATCTGAACTTTTACTGTGTTTATTTTTAAATTATAGAAAAGACAATATAAATATAATAAAAATATAAATGTAATACCAAAATGTTTTTACCACATTAGGTTTTATTTTGGATGATTTTATTAATAATTCCCTGTTTTCAGTTAACAAGATTAGTTTATTGCGATCATTAAATTTCTTAGATTTATTTTCAAATAAATTTTTAAATTATTATTATTGTTGTTGTTTTTGTTGTTATTTCTCCCTGATAGGGATTTTACCACTTGATGCTGGTATCAAGTGCACAGGGTAGTTGTTGTATCTGGTGTTACTGTTGGTCGAGGAACTCTCTAATCTTGTTGCCCTACAGGTGTTCAGGATTGCTACTTTCTGGAGTTCCTTGCAGGTGTTCTCTGGAAGTCCTATTTCTGCTAGGTTGTTATGTAGGATCTTTATCACCATACCGTGGTCGTTACTTGTTGCATATGCCACATCTCTTTGATCAATAAAGAATTTATACAATAGGAAGAGACTTAAATAGAATGAATTCAAATTTGCAAATGCAACCTTAATCAAATACAGAAATGGATTCATTACAATCATTGGCTTTACTAAAACTAAATTATTACTAATAAATGCCCCACATAAACTACCTGGTACCACACCTTCCATCAAGTTACATTCACATAGTTGGTTGAATAAGAATTAATTTGAACCATGTTCTTTAGCATTAACATTAGCATTAGTAGAGGCATTTGATGCAAGAAAGCAAGCTTATGGAGCATCAGCCAAAAAAATTAAAGTAAAATAAATAAATAAAAAATAACCACTTCCACTTCACCCCTCTGTTCGTTCGAAATACTTGTCCAGCTGAGCCTTAAACTTATTTAGGCTATCAACTTCCACGACAAGGGATGGAAGTCTGTTCCACCTACCAACCACCCGCTGGCTAAAGGCAAATTTCCGCACATCTATCCTACATCTGTCTTTCCTCAATTTGAATTTATGCCCTCTCAGGTGATTATTCTGAGCAAGAGGAAGAATCCCATCAGCATTGAGCATGCTCAAACCATTCAAGGCTTTGTACACCTCTATCAGATCACCTCGCTGGTGCCTAGTCTCCAAACACTGTAATTTGCAAAATTTAAGCCTTTGTTCGTAAGAGCACCCCTTTATTCCATTCACTAATCTTGTTGCCCTTCTCTGTACTCGTTCCAGCATCTCTACATCCTTCTTGAAATGAGGCCTCCAGGCCTGTGTACAGTACTCTAGGTGTGGCCTGACCATTGCCATATACAAGGGAATAATCACCCCCTTATCCCTGCTAGAAAAATTCCTATATATCATTGACAATACACCATGAGCTACTCTTGCAGCCCGTCTGCACTGCTCAGAAAACTTCATATCTGCCTGCACAACCACCCCCAGGTCTCTTTCATTCTCTACCACTGTCAGTGTAGTACCACAGAGTTGATACGTTGCTCTGGGGTTGCTGTTTCCCATATGTAGTACTTTACATTTGTCAATGTTAAACTTCATTTGCCACCTCTCAGCCCATCTGCTCAACCTTTCCAGATCCTGTTGCAGTAGCATAGTGTCAGTAGTATCCTTGACAACCCTACCAACCTTCGTATCTTCTGCAAACGTGGACATTAAGCTTGATATACCATCATCAATATCATTTATAAATACAGAAAACAATAATGGACCCAACACTGAACCCTGAGGGACTCCACTAATAACATTAGTCCATGATGGGCAGTGTCCATTGATTACCACTCTCTGTCTTCTCCCCCTCAACCACCCCTTTATCCATAGCAACAATTTGCCTCCAATGCCACACTGCTCCAATTTGTGCAGTAGTCTTTCATGTGCAACAGTATCAAAAGCCTCTCTAAGCAAGTATATATCAAAGTTATTCCCTGCATCCAGTTCTTTTGTGACTGCATCATAGTATCCAATCAAATTGGTCAGGCAAGACTTTCCCTTAACAAAACCGTGCTGTGTCTGAGCTATAATTGAAGTCTTGTCTAGATGATCCTGCAGTGCTTCTTTAACCAGTGCCTCCATTAATTTTCAGTTTCGAAGAGAGGCGTGCAATAGAGGCTTTCCCAAGAGTCCAAAAAGAAGAAACAGATTTACGCCAGAGAAGTAGAGGAGGGCTGCCATCTTTGCCATTACCAGCACCTCAAGCGAAGCTTGCTCTTACCCCTGCAGGTCAAGGGATTGCATCACATCCCATTCCTTTCATATCAACTTATAGAAACTGTTCCTCAATATAAATATCTTCCATTACGGATTGATCATTCTCTAAATTGGAACACGCATATTAATTATTTGAGCGAGATAAAATATTCTTTATAGATTTTTTACCATATTAGACATAAATTTACTTTAGAAACAAGAGTGTCTCTTTATTTTTCATCGGTTGATTCAATTTTAAATTATTCTATAAATATTTGAGCAAGAGCCAGTATTTCTGAATTACTTATGATGAATAAAATTATACATTCAGAAATTATTATTTAATTTGATTTAAAAAAAAAAAAACGTTAATGCAATAAAGCGTGCTAGAAATTCTCTATAAACAACAAATTACAGTTCACGTCCTAAAGGAAACTTCAAAGGCTTATGTATACCAACATCTTACACCATTAATAAAAAAAATATGGAACAAGACATCCTTATAAATAACAGTTTTTCAAAGTTGGATTTTGAGTTTAGGTTTGAGTTAATAACTCAGATGAAATTATATTTACGAAGGTTTTTAAAATTTAATGATAGTTCATTAAATATTAAAATCCCATAAGAATTATAATAGTTAGTTGCTCTTCTTCTTGGTTTGGCGAGGATTCAGAAATCCTTACTGAATTTTTGATGTAATTTACTCGATGAAGACAATAAATATTTTATTGTATTGTATTATTATTAATCATATTTATGATAAATTTAACTATATAATAACTTCGTATTATTTCATAATATCATTTTAACATAAATTATTAAAATTTATCAAATTGTTAAAACGATTAAAAATTATTAATTTTTTAAAACATTTTCATTTTTTTAAAACGATTATCATAATACTAATTCTCAATTTTCGAATTATTATAGATTTTATATACGTATGGATTCAATTTCCTGTAAAATTCGTGATAAGCTAAAAATAATTCTTTAAATTGCTTCTACGGATCAAAGATTCGAGTGGGTTGAGCTATCTTGATAGGCTATTTACACAGGTAGCTGGAGTAGCGAGAAAGTGGCAGAGAATAGTGAGAATAAAAAAGAGTGGAGCTCCAATTTCAGAGTGTTCACTCATGCCTAGAACTTCAACGATGCGACTTCTTCGTGCCAACATATCTTGTGATGGTGGAAGAATGTATTAAGAGCGGACTAAAGTATTACAGACGGCTGGAAAGTTATGCATCCGTATCCTCGCAGATGCCCAAGATAAATGATGCCCAACTACCAAGTACATTGAAACGAAGTTAGAATGTTGTCCCAACCTGCTTGGCTGGAAGCTGGCTTTTTCTGCTACTCCAAGATCTTCCCTACCGAGGTTTCCCTCCCCCCACCCAGTCTTACTTCCATCTTCTCCATTTTCCATTAAGCGATCATTATGTCTTCCATTATCTTTTAGTTTTTATTACAACCAACAGCAGATTCCGGGCGGTCTCCACTATAAAGTGTGTGCTAATGCTTCGGAACTTTATTAAACTCCTTTCTTTACAGAGCGTTTTTCCATTTCTCTGTAGAGGCACAGGTTAACGACTCTGTGTCTAGGCTTGTTTTTAACCGTTCATCCTTCGTCCCCAGTCCTCCACCTCCCTCCCCCTTCTTTATCAGTCAAACATAGAGGCTATATTTTGCCAGAAAGAGGGCCTCTTGCCAAACATTAAACACCATTTCATATATTTATGCGCTGGCCTTGTCGGCATAATGCGAATTTTATGAAAATATTATTCCTAAATTATTGGCCTCTTTTCATGAATAATGTACGGTTTACTATAAAGAAAACTGAAAATAACTTGTACTTAACATAGCACAGAAAGCATTTGAACAGCAGTTATTAATTGTATTAGAAAAGCAGTGAAGGAATAGCATCTGTAATGCATAATCTGTTGGGCAAATGGCTTCCATCAGCACGAAAAGCGGCCACAAATTGTTAAAGTATACAGACTGCCTCCCCCTGTATATACGAAATGGCTTAGACCCTTCTCTAAAGAGTACACTGAATGTACAGGGTCACTGCAAATTCGCTCAGTGCAATTATTAGCATTGAATATTTATTAATTCTTTTACTATCACATTATGCGGTCAAGTAATTCTAATAAATGTTGAAAATGTCCACCTTCTGTGTGGACATCCAATGTGTGGGGATTATTTTTGTGCACTTTGCCTTTCAACACGATTCACAAATAATAATCGGACGAAGTTAATCTGGGGGACACAAACTTTTAGAAATGAGACGATCACCGAAAACAAATCAAATATTGTTCGATTATAAACGCACATTCAGAGAGGGATTTTGTCGTGATGGCTTTGTCACCGGTATGGATCAGACAACCATTATTCTGCACGCGAAGATATACTGTAATAGTGTTGCCACCGATGAGGTTTTCTAAGAATTGCGTATGGTTAACAAAACGGATGATTTTGGTACTTTCATTCACGTTTGCGCGAATTTTTAATCATCCTATAGCTACTTAAACTCTTAAACTGATTAGTTCATACCATGGGGGTAATTTAAATATCCATTGATTAAATTTTGAAAACCAATTTTATTGAACTCCCATTAGTGGACATGCGAAAATTCTTTTTTCCGAATTTCCATTGCTTAAATTTAGAAGTCCATTTTTTGAACCCCACTGGTTAAATTAAAAAAAAAAAATTTGGACCTCATTGTTTAAATTTAAAATAAAAATTTCGACCTCCATTGGTTAAATTAAAAAAAGAATTCAATATCGAACCCTATTTATGAAATTTTTAAAACGTTTTTTAAAAATTTAAAAAACGTTTTTTATGTTTTTTTGTCAAATCCCCATTGGTTAAATTTTAAAAAAGAAAATCAAATTTTTTCGAATCCTCATTTGTTAAAACCACTTTTTCGAGTCCCCATTGGTTAAATTTTGAAACCCTGTTTTGTTCGAATCCCTAATGGCTAAATTTTGAAACCCTTTTTAACGATTCCTCATAGATTAAAATTTGAAACCCTTTTTTTCTGGATCCACATTGGTCAAATTTTGAAACCCTTCTTTCAAATCCCCAAAATTTAAAATTTTGAAACCTTTTAGAATCCCCATTGACTAAATTTTGAAACCCTTTATTTCGAATCCCTATTGGTCAAATTTTGAAAACTACCTTTTCAAACATTTATTGGTCAAACGAAAATCTGTGAAAATTGAAATGAAAATCTGTGATAAATGAAAATTGGTCAAATGAATTGAAAATCTTTTTTTTTTCAATCCCCATTTGTAAAAAATTTAAATGCTTTTTTTCGAATCCCCATTGGTCAAGTTTTGAAACCCTTTTTTAATTCCCCATAGGTTAAAATTTGAAACCCTTTTTTTCGAATCTCCATTGATTAAAATTTGAAATCTTTTTTTTTCGAATCCTAATTGACTAAATTTTGAAACTCTTTTTTCGAATCCACATTGGTCAAATTTTGAAAGCAATTTTTTTTTGATATCCACTTCCTGATGATCGTTAAAAGAAGAATCAGTAATACAGATTCCACGAAATAATAATGATGTTCTGATATTTGAAGTTTCAGAAAGGCGCTCCACCATCTTTCTTCAAATTAAAACATGATGCCTAAAAAACAAACAAAAATTTCTTCTCCTACTCCCTATGAAGCAACAACTGTTAACTGCACATAATAAAAGCGAACCCAACTGTTATTTCCAACAAACTTCGTGTACTTGGCAAAGGTCTCCTTACCAATTTCCAAAGTGCGCAACATTCCATTTAATATTATAAATATTCCTCAAATGATGCCCATTACTTCTCTCACGTATAACCCGCATAAACCAAACCAATAATTACAATCGCCATGTTTTATGATCCTTTTGCTGTCCAATCGTCTCCATCTTCGTACCTGCATAACTGTTTACGTTTAATGCACTGTTACGACTTCATCCGGTTCATTTAGCGTCCCCGTTGTTCTCTGGAGTATGAATTCATATGTTATTCACCCTGACAGGCGAATAATTTAAATAAATATACGTCTCCTTTGGGTACCACATCATTATCTCCAACATTCTTATACTTTCTCGGGTCTGTAATGGCTACTCTAACATTAGATAGGCGCAGGATGTAATTAGGTGATACTGGATGACGCGATGTCTTACAAAGTAGACCTTGTAAGTGCTGGGTTTAAGTGAAGGATTCTAATTCTCTGTTAGGGGACTTTAGTCAAGAAAGCAAGGATGTAATTTAGCGCATCACTTCAACATCTTCCACCCCCTACACAGAGGGGGATAATGTTAATTATCCTTATGATGTAGTGACCCATTACAGGTTGCTCCATCTTTTTCTAGTTTGTATCCGTGGTTCTGTAATTACAACCAAATGTTCGGGGGAAATGGGGTGGAGTGCTTGACAAAGATGATCTTCGAAGGATAGATTTTTGAAGAGGGAGGAAGTAAATTAGTTCAATTATTGTGGCTAATGTTTAAGAACAGGGTGATTTGCATAAAGGATTTGAATTTCAAGTATGGCGTTATTGTTGGATGAAATCATATTCAAATGAATTCAATATTTCCACTTTCTCAAATTTTGGTGAAATTTGATTCAATGTAATTTCATCTTAAGTTTGTCCACGTGTAGCACAATGGCTGTAATCACTGTCTTACCCACAGTGGGTGGTAAATACCTGAGTTCAGCTCCAATCGATGACACGAGGAATTGTTAAGGACCTTTTCCACAACGTAGCCAAGTTAGTCGGTCTCAAGCGATGGTAGCATGGTTTTCTCACCCGGAAACTCGGAGTTTTTATCCAGCAAACAGAAAATCGGCATCCAAACACACAATTTGCAATATGGCCTTAGTCGCTGATGTTCCTAAAATCCTTCTACAATAATCTCAACTGATCGGATGGTAAGTGCTACATTTGGCTTAGAAGTTTCCATTTGGCCAAATGATTTGAGGATGCATAACGAGCAAAGGAGTGGACAGAATACATTTTGTAAATGATACTGTTAATGATGACTACTATACAAAACTTTTAAAGAAAAGTCTTCTGGCCATCATCAGAGACCTTCAAGGAACAGAAAATTGTGTTTTCCGACATGACAGCGCGTTACCACACTACACACAAGGTAAAGTATAACATTACATTATTTTGATATGCTAATTTTAACTTGCCTGAAACACATTGATTTGTATTTATTTTTTTATTTTTTATCTTTAGGTGAAGAAGTTCACACAAGACTGCAATATCGGACCCTTGTCGTGGCCAGGAAATAGTCTTGATTTGATCCATTGAAAACTACTGGGGTGTTATGAGACAGAAAATTGCTTCTAAAAAGCCACCTCTTTCCTTGTAAGAAACATGCCATAGTCCCTCTATATAACACGATGTTGATCTCATTCAGAATGTTGTAATGAGGTGTGGAGGCTACATCTAAAGAAAGATAAAGATTGTAGAGTAGGTTCAAAGAATGGTTACCACATTGGTAAGGGACACCAATCGATATCCATATTTAGAACGACTGTAAAGCTTGGCAACTACATATCTCAGAGTAGACCTGATTGAATTACAAGGCCCCGAAGATTATTAGAAAGAACGATAGAGGTATATTCTCGCTAGCACACACTGGCCAAAAAACACAAATCTTTATTCAGTATCGAATCGGGCCGCTTCTGTTTCGAATAATAGCAAGTGTGCAGTGGCACGGATTCTATAAAGTGTTTTAGTGCGTTTCGGTCTAATTGTAAACACTCTTCCAGCAAAATATGGCATAGTTGCCCCAAAATTGAAGGAAGGAGACTTCGTTACCAAATTGCTCTCTCCAGCATATTCCACACATTCTCAATACAATTGAGACCAGGTGACTGTGGGACTTAGGAAAGATGGTGGATCTGTGTCACGAACAATTCTTTGCATGATTCTGGCACGATGCCCTGTTGCATTGTCAACCACAAAGTGGCTATCATCCTCGGGGTAACATTACAGGATGCGTTAGATCTGATATAAAATTCTGTTACTTGCTGGAGGATATTCGACCTTCCACCGGTATCAACGGACCCAATCCGTGCCAAAAAAGTTCCCCATAACATGATACCACCTTCAGATGCTTGAGTTGTCTTAACAAGACAGGACAGGGTTCATCGCTTCATAAGGTTCCACCACACTCTGCCTACCATCAGTGCAAAACAAAACGTATTGTGATTCGTCTGACCAAAAGCCTACTTTCCAGTGTTCCACTGTCCAATCGTGATATCCTCAGCACCACTGCAAGCGGATTTTCTGTTTTTCTCTGAAACAAGTGGCTTTCGAATAGTCAAGCTGCTGCCAATACCGAATTTCTTTAATTCCTTGTGCATGGCTTCGCCTTTGAAGTATTGTTTTTCTGACATATCTACTCCTTTCAGATATAGAAGAACCGCTTGCTTTCCAATCATTAAAAACTTTGGAGATGGATACTTTAAGAGACTAGTTATGTCTTTCGTTTCTTGAATCGTGGCTCCTGCTAAGGGTGCACCCGCGATAAGACTTTTTTAAAAGTCTCAGAACACAGGTTCCCCCCATTCTGGTTTCAGATTACTGCAGGAGCGGGAGGAGTGTTTGTCAAAGTTCAAAGATTGGAGACTTTTTCTTGGTAGTTTTATATTAGCACCTAAATGTTGTTTTATATATTTGTAAACAAAGGGAATATTTAATAGTACTGTGCAAGGTTTCTGATCATAAGTAAGCTGTTAAGAATCTGACACACCAAGCGCTGTGTATATTGAGGAACTTAAGGGCATGGACCTCTCTCCGTTTTGTAGGATAACCGCTATGCGCAAATGCCAAATTCGATTCCAAACTGCATCTTTCAAATTCCCATAAAGTACATCTGCAGCATTTTCTGCTTTCTTTAAAACTGCGCTGCTTAACGTTGTTTTTATGGAGGAACAGGAGAGTTGCGAGTTGGTCTATGCAATATTTATATCTTTATATAATGGTGGTAGAGTAGGCATAGAAAGCAAGATTTCTGGCCGGTCTTTCATCAGAAATGCATTAACGAAATTGGAGCAATCCAATCCGAAGTTCTTTTTCACTCAGAAATCGGAGCTATTTCATTTAAGAAAGTGGAAGGTGTATGTACCTAAATCACTTCGTTCTTAGATATACCCCTCTTAGTTTCTGTAAACAATTCTAAATGTACATCTTAATTGAGTTACTACGTGTATGATGATAATATTATCAGTTAATAACATCATAAAACGTTCAATACTACGAACATTACGAAAACAGTTAGGTCTTTAGGAGGAATGCGAACAAATAACGAAACTGTTGTGTCCTTCTATTTCCTTAAGTCTTCTGACAGAAGTGGAAGCATTTGCTAAACCCCAGCGATGACATCGTCCTTAAACACACACTACAGAAGATGGTGGGTTCACTGCAATCGAGCACCATGATTGGACTATTTGAATGCAGAAGGGACAAAAACAACAAAACTTTATATCGTTCCAGTTGTTGTAGTTGTAGTACGGATTTAAGAGCATCAGCGACTAAGGCCATATTGCTCCATGTACACTGTCGGTAATTTGGGTGTGTTCTGTGGTCGATTTTCTGTTTTATGGATGAAAAGCCGAGTTTCCGGGAGAAAAAACACCATGCGACCCTCGCCTGAGACTGACTAACTCACTCACATTGTGAAAAAGGCCAAAGAAAATTCCTCCCATCATCAAGGGGTCTCGAACTCAGGCCTTTTCCGTCCGGTGTGGGAAGGACGACGATCCTACCAACTATCCACGAGGGCATGTCGGTCCAAAGTCTCCACGGATAGTATATTGGTTAAAATCGCCATCCTACCCATACCTTGTGGAAAATTTCCCGGTTCGAATGCCTCAATCACGCTAGAAACGTTTTTGAGCTTTTTTCACTCCCGGGCCTGACATAGACAGTCTCAGACGCTGACAGCAAGGTTTTACTTCCAGTAAACCCGGGTTTTTCGTCCATCAAAATAGGCAAATCAACTAGAGAACACATAAATTATGGACATAATACACATGGGCATATAAGGTAGCTCTTATCTGTTCATGATGATACACAAGGTTCGATAATGGTATAATACTGCCCTCCGTTGACAGCTGGTATAATCACTATCCTCCCCACACTGAGTACAAAAGAGCCGAGTTAAAATTCCATCAACGACGAAAGGATTCTTTTATGGGTCTTTTTCACAACGTTGCTGAGTTAGTCGGTCTCAGGAAACGGTAGCATGGGTTTTCTCTCCTGGAAAGTCGAAGGTTTAGTCCAGAAAACAGCAAATCGACCACAGAACACAAGCAATTTACAGACATGATCTTTGTTGTAAGGTTCCTAGGTACACACAGGTACCCTACCCTTACAAACCCTTCACGGCACTTTCGGCGCAATTTAGTCTAAGTTGCTGATGTGCTAAAATTCTACAACAACAACTAACCAACGATGCATAATATTATAATCCCTAACATCATGTATACTCCAGTTCTGAAAAAATTTCCTGTTTAAACACGTGAAAATTTCCAATGTTCAAATATGTGTCTATATTTGAACATTGGAAATTACCACATCATAATGCCTACAGTTTACACTTATTGTTTCGTTACAAAAGATTATTAGATAACACTCACCCAATCCGTAACATATACCGAATGAGCATTTTATTAGGTACACCATACACCTAACAGCGAGTAGGCTTCCATTTAGCACTCAAAGCAACCTCGATTTGTCGTAACATGGACTCTACAAAGTGTCGAAAGAATGCCACAGGGATGGTGATCCACCTTGGATCAATTTCTTCCCAGTATTGTTACAAATTGGATGTGAATCTAGGGAGGCCTGGGTATATGACACCGCTCCCATTCGCAAATGGACATTGAAGCCATGAAGGAATATGCCTGGTGGACACAATTTCCAGATTACCTCTGGCATCCAAATATTGCTCCACTGGTATTAAGCAGCCCAATGCGCACCACTAAAATACTTCTGTACACTACAATGTCTTGTTTTTGCTGAAAGAAATGAAATCCTTCTTCAGTCAACGGCTGCAATAACAACCCATTCGTTAAAACTATGATGAGCTGTGCGTTTATAAATGCCTCTTTAGTTGCAACTTCTACTGGGATGTTACTTGATTTTCTGTAATTTTGCACTTCTTAACAGCCACCTTTGGCCTCCATCTTGCTGTTTCCAACCGCAAGATTGCAGTTGGGCTATAGCATAGCCCACCTACTTTATTTTATTATATACACTTCATGAAAAAGATATAGTGGTGCATAAGATTCCTGGATGCGATAGAACATTGTAGAATATTCCTTAATGCGAAAGAACATTGTGGATGATTCTAGAATATTATAGAAAGTGAGAGTGTCCTTTCTATATCATAGAAGATTATTAATAATTCTAGTAGTGTTTTGCAATAGTATAAATTCAGGAGCGAGAGCTTCAACTTATAAAATTGAACATCCGTCATTAACCATGACATAAGAAACTGAGTGTTGACAAAAGAAGTGCTATTATAACTCTGTATAAAGAAAGTTATTCCATGAGAAGTATTGGACTGGCAGTTTAAAGGACAAACACGATCAGGATGACCGCGCATAACAATGGAAGCCCAAGATAAGACCATAACATTGATTTCTAAACATTGGACGATTCCCTGAACCTGAAATCCTAGCTGAGTTCAATAGGAACAAAGAAATTCCCGTGTCTTCATCTTAAACAAGGATCAGTCGGAAAACCGAAAACAAATGCTTGACTTGGGCCAAGAGTCATCAACGTTGGACAATTGAAGAGTGGAAAAACGTACTGTGGACGAATGAATCCAAATTTGAAATTTTTTGCATCCAAGCGTAGAGTTTATGCAAGACAATCAACTGAAGAAAAAATGGTGCCACATTGCACAGGACCTACAGTCAAACGCGGTTGTCCACTATTATCTTGGGTTTCTTCTGGGTTTTTGGGGGGTGGGTGACATCGTCAGAATTTAAGGAATTTTGAGAAAAGAAGGCTATAAAAACATTCTTGAACATAAGGCCATATCCTCTGGACTTCGAATTTGTGGAAGAAATTTTATAAGACAATGATCCAAAGTGCAAGGACTTTCTACCAACTAAACAACAGGCAGGGGTATTGCTAATTATGGTATGGTCATCCCAATCGCCTGATTTAAACCGAATGGAACATCTGGACTGCCAAATACGTGAAGTCTATCCATCTACACAAAATGAATGGGAAACCTTGCAGATCGCTTGGAATAATGTTAGTCAGGACACTATGAAGACAATCTCCAGAATGCAACGTCTGTGTAAGGCTGTGATAAAATCTCGTGGAGGCTATTTTGATGAACAATCAATATAGTTGTCAACATTAATCATTTGAAAATTTCTCAACGCTTAATAAAAAATCTTCAAATTACTTTTTATTGTTTTTTATATTTAAATCCTACATTGTTATGGCTAATTTCAAAATAACTGGTGTCAATACACCGCGTTTCCAAAGGAGCTGTTAATAATTTTGATTTATGAAAATCCGAAATATGTCAAAAGCAAAGCTGGAAATCAATCCAGATTGAAATGACGACATGGAGGAACACAAGATTTAAACCATGACATATATAAGGCATTTTGCAAGGGCTAAATTCCAGCAGGTGGATTTCTGTGGGCATTAACGATCCCCCATCGAAAACTATTTGTGCTTCTCCCATTTTTTATTGTTTCTGAGGAAATCCATCAGTGTTTTTGCAGAGGTTTCTCTCCTTTCTCCAAGCTAGCTGTCACCCTTCAAGTATAGATGAAATAAACAAACTCCTTCCGGCTGTAACACCCCTCCCCTTGTCCACCCTCCCTTCTCGTCAGCCCTTAACGTACCACTATATAAAAAAAAAAAAATAGTCGCAGCTGGCCTGCGGATGAAAAAATCAGATTGACAATCTCTACACGCTACAAACATATGGCGTTCCATCGACCACAATGTCCAACGTGGGAGGGTGAAAACGCGAGAGAAAAGCGGCCAGATCGAGCATTAGACCGAAGGATTCCATGGCTGAGTGATAGATGTATAAATATCCACTACATATACGTATGCATTTCCCCAGTCACTATTATGGTCGCTGCTGCAGTCTCTCTATCTCTCGCGCGCTAAGAAACTTTACTTAGGAAGAGAGAGAGAGAGAGAGTTGCGTTGGCTATTTCTAGTGAGTATTTCGAACACTTGAAACTCGAAGAAGAGTGGAGTCATGGATAGATAGATAGAGGCAACCGGGATTGACGAGCAACAGAAAAAGATAGGCTGCTGCTAAAAACCGATGGCTTGTCTTCTGGTGTTTCTATGGAAACAGATAAAATAAATTCTCGCAACCGGAGCCATTTCGTTTATCTTGGAAGAGAGGTGAGAATTAACGCCTGGCTACTGAAGAAAGGCGGAGTATTCAACAAGGTCAAGATGAGGCAAAGTAATTAAGCCGACCAAAATCCACCAACTACGTGATGGGGTGGAAGTCCAAAAGAGTTGATTGTTAGCGGCTCTTCCCATACACAGCACCAATAACGAGGTGAGATCTCTGGAGACACCGGGGCTGCCTTTTTAGCGAGACTCGGACATTGGATTGGCGGCGGCAAAGAGCGATTCCTGAGGCTGTTGAAGAAGCAATCAGGTGCTGAGTACACTTTCATCGGCTTGTAATGAAGAACCCCCGGATTGCACATGATCGCCATCCCCGAGGCCACCCCCCGCTGTTCCACGGAGAGGTTAGAATTAGAAGATCAAGGATGTGAGACACGGGACGAGCACATTGGCTTCTTTTATTCACTTTAGCTGTCTCGTGAATACCTTCAAGACACACCTCCTGAACTCTTTAAATAATTCCTTAGGTAGATTAAATCTTTTCCTTTCCTCCATCCATTGTATATAGATGAACTTGTTTATGATGGTAGTTTTAAGCAGGAAGAATCATTTAGATCTACAACCTGTAAATCTAACTTCAATAAACTTTGTTTTATTTAATCTGCAAAGATTTTAATCCTTCAAAGCATTCTTCAGGCTTCCACAGCTGCGATTAGGAATTAATCATCTTTAACATGATCTCCAAGAAGCTGATTGAGGTTTCTCAACTAATAATAGTCAATTGGCACCACTTGGACTGTACGGGGAATGATTTAATTGTTCAAAGCCATACTCATGAGTTTCAGTTGGCTTAATATTACCCTGTTGTTGTGGTTTTATGCAAAGTAATCAACCTTTGTGTCCAAGGCCATGATTGGGTTTGAAATTTTCGCAGTTGGAGAGCCTTTGTGTTTCCATTATATACCTTCTAATTTGGATTAAGGATCATAAAAATATAGCCAAGTGTCACCAGTCAAGAATAGGATAAAAATCAATCTGGGTTATCAAGAATTAATTTTAAATTCTCTTTTGATGACTCCATCCTTTGATATTTACCATGAATGGAAAGGTTGTTGGGAACTCACTTCCACAAACTTTCAACATTCCAAATGCTCCTGTACTATCGTTAAATTGCTTCAATGGAAGTAGTTTTTCAAGTTGATTATGTTTTCTACAATATTTTCTTCAACGTTGGCAGTTATTTTAGAACCGACTGCTTCAGATGGTCGACTAAATCTTGGATAATCCTCAATCGACCACGGTCCTCTTTTGAACTCTGTCGATCATCTCGCAAACTTCAGTTCAACTCGGTAGACTCCAATAAAGGCTCCTTCTGCTGGATATCCGGATAATCTCCAGTTCCATGCGCCTTTTGAAGAAACCACGACCTCCAAACCATTGTATACGCTGTCGAAAAATGGTCCTCTTCTGTACCTTCTCTTGGTTCTGTTTAACGTATTTCTTTTAAACTACCAATGCAATAAATTTCGACCGTTTAAACAAAATACGAATAATAAATATTCGAATATCGCCTTCTAAAGACTGGCTACCAAAAGATTCCTCATTAATGAAGTTTTGCACCTTATTTATAGTGCTTCTAGCCAACTTCATAACGCCATGAAGCTTTAATATAGACATAATTAATTTCTTTAATATTTTATTAAATCTAGTGAGATCGACACTTTCACGTGACTGGGGCTATTTCAGGAACTTGCAGTGGCAATGTCCCATTAATACATAGCAGCCAAAGTTATTAACACAAAAGTAATAACTTTTACCATACATCACACAACGAGGTAATATTCTTAGCCGACTACTTCCTGGTCTTGCTATTTCGGCCATTTATATCTTCCATGTCCTACCAGCCATTCCAAAAGCGATGAATCATTAAACAGATTTCTTAGAAAACTTCAGGAAGGGAGATTTTCCTCAGAAATGTAGTAAATGGCAGGAGTTGCTGCTCATTACGCTATCTTAACAACAAAAGTTTGACTTAGGCTTAATTTTCAAAATATAAAACTGGAGAATATAATGTAATGTTATTTTATACAGCCACTGAAAAAAAATAGAAACCTCTTGCAATTGGATTAAACGTGTGGTATACAAGTATAAGTCGTCAAATGGTATGATCACAGGTTCCTTGGTGTCAGATAAAACACTGTATATTTATATAAATACGCTTTCTCTCTGGTATCTAACTCCATCTGGATATGCATGTTCTAAAAAAATGTAGCACCTCGATTATCCGAAACGTCGATTATTCAGAATAAATCAAAGAACTGGCAGATGGCGATATGTGATTCGTTATTTTGTCAGAAGGGGTTTAAATGCATCGAAAACAGTTAAAGAGATGAATGAAGAGTATGGTAATGAGTGTTTTGGTAGGACGGCCATATTCTGGTGTGAAGTGGTTTCTTCATCAAAACAATGCCAGGTCCCATATGGTTAATACTGTGCAGGCAGTGATCACTGCCATAGGTGCCGAGGTTCTGCACATCCCCCTTATTCATCGGACTTAACCCCGTGCGATTTCTTCCTGTTTCCAAATCTGAAGAAAGCTCTGAAAGGCAAGCGTTTCGTGTCAGACACAACGGTGCTCGCAGAGCCACAAGGAAGTAGTTCGAAGCATTTAACGCGTGGGTATGACGGTCGCAAAAGTTCAAGGTAGAGTATTTCCAGAAGGAGAAATCCACAGAAGATTCAGATGGGGGAATAACTAATTATTATACTATAGAAATGTTGCAAAATCTTTTTTTTTCTCCCTCCTTTAACCAAGCATCCTCTTTTCGTTAGTGTTTCCATTTTTTTATTCATTCTTTCTTCTATGCTTCTCTTCTCTTTTACTCTGGAGTTTCATATCGATACAACTAATGAACAAAGCCTTAATCTTTGCTAGGAACACAGCTGTTAGTCCCTGCCCCCTCTCCATTTGTTGCCAGGGAACAGATGTCCCTTGACAGTTGTCGTGGACATTAGAAGAGAGGGAGACAGAGTGAGTGCGACGTAAGAAGTCATTAGTTTTATTTCACCTGCTATTGCAGGGCCCCTGGCATCACGCAAGCAGTCAAGTAAAGTTCCTGAACACTCCAACAACCACATTGTTATTCAAACTCCAGCTCATTTTTAGCTACACCTCCACACAAAAAAAAAGAACACTCTCTAAATAGGAAACATATTTCTTAGCATCATTTGTAATAAGCGATCCAATTAAGACTTTCATTAGCCAAACATCCCCCAGAGATTAAGGCCACGATATTTAAGAATGCCTTAATCAAACGAAACTTAAATGAACTTGTGAACCATAGGATTTACTGAAGTGTGATTCAAATAAAAAGAAAACTTCATTTCACTGAAGAGAAAAATCCGTGGACAGTAATATTAAGATCAAATACTTTCAAGACATAGCCAACAGCTAAAATATTCTTTGTAGAGGTCATTGAAACTTCCTTCGGTTTTATTTGAAAATATTCTGGGAAACCACTTCGTGGATTACAACCAACTCGATTTAAATTTGTAAGAATTTCAAAACACAACGACTGTTTTGGGGCCCTCACCTTTTATGTAATAAATTTTTGTTTCAACTGCCTACCCGAGGGTTGCTTAAAAAAGTAGACCTACACCACAACAAACACCGAGCATAAAATAAAGATAAAGGGGAGGGAGAATCTCGTTACTCGCGAAAAGAATTCTGTATTTGAATAAATTTATGTTGGTGTTTTTCAACAGCGGTTGAGTTGGCTTTCTGAGAAGATTTTTTGTGGTTATTCCAAAAAAAAAACTTTATATGTGTCAGGTGCTGACTTCAATATGAGTACTGGATGTAGTGGAACGTTTTTGATAAACTCCTAGTTGATAAATATTAATTTCGCGCAATATAACGTGTTCGAACAAGTCCTGGACAATTTTATAATTCGTTAGAGTAGTATCCGATATTTCATTAAATACAGCATACTATGATAGATGTTTCATCACTTTTATACACTGCCTTACCACTTTATCAGGACCATTGGCTAATCGAATTTTTATCTTTATTATGACCATGAGCTGTGGTCTGTCATTAAAGATAAAAATGATGGTTGAGTGGGAGAAGACAGAGAGTGGTTATTAATGGACACTGCCCTTCGTGGACTAATGTGGAGTCCCCCAAGGTTTGGTGCTCGGCCCATTGTTGTTTTCTCTATTAATTAATGATATTGATGGAGTGATGATACAAAGGTTGGCAGGCTGGTTAATGACAATAATCAATATAAGGTTTTGCAACAAGATCTAGAAAAATTGGACCAGTGGGCTGAGACATGGCAGTTTAAGTTTAACATTAACAAATGTAAGGTACTGCATATAGCAGTGATCAAAGAGTAAGGGACCAACTGTGTACTACACTCAGGGTAGTGGAAAATGAAAAGGACCTGGGGGTGTTTGCGCAGTCTGATATGAAGTTCTCTGGGCAGTGCAGACAGGCTGCCATGCCAGCTTATGGGGTTTTGTCAATGATATACTGGAACTTTTCCAGTAGGGATAAGGAGGTGATTATCCCTTTGTACAAGGCAATGGTTAGACCTCATCTTGAGTATACATACAGGTCTGCATGCCTCATTTCAGGAAGGGTGTAGATTGGTTGGAAAGAGGGCAGAGAAAGGCAACGAGATTGGTGAACGAAAGAAAGGTTGATCTTACCAAAAAAGGCTTCATCCGTTCTGCAAATTGCAGCGTCTGGAGATTAGGCGCCTGCTGGGTAATTGAGGTGTTTAAAGCTTTGAATGGGTTGAGTAAGCTCAACACTGATGACATTCTTTCTCTTGCTCAGAGCACAAACAGGAGGGGACATAAATTCAAATTGAGGAAGAATGGTTGGAGGATGGATGTGCAGAACTGTGCCTTCAAACAGCGCGTGGTTGAGTTTTAGAACAAAATTCTATCTGTTGTTGTTATTGTGGAAGTGGGTAGTTTAAATAAATTGAGGGAAGAACTAGACAAATTGTTGGACAGGTGATGTGAGAAGGATTATTTGTTTTGTGGCTAATGGTTTATAAGCTTTGATTCTTGCAACATATGCTACTATTAATACTAATCTACCCTGTAGTTCTGTCTGTTGCAGAAATATGGGATTTTTGAACATCAACAAAGAAAAGCCAATCCACGGAATTCCGGATCCTAAAATGGACAAACTGGAAGATAAAAATGAAGTTTATTTTCCACAGATTTCTGCATATGACCAAAACCTACGTGGTCCTAATAAAGTTGTCACGCAGTGTAGTTGTCTATTATTCTAACTACTCGATGGTATGCTCTTGTCGGATCTGAAATAATGGTGTAATAGTCTAGCTGATCGAGTTCAGATACAAATTGTGAAAACTTAAGATGCCACATTCCCTTTTACTAAAAGAAATGCTGGAAGACGCCGGTCCTTCCTTGATTACTTTGTAACCCAGCGACCAATGCACGGATCGGTGGACAGAGAGAGACTTCAACAGCAACTAAGGACAGAATTCCGTTGGGGCCTGTAATGCTATCAACGAAGCTTTTAATAGTTGGGTATCTCACATGTTCTTAGCCAAATGCTCATTATGACCAAACAAAAGAGCGGACCCGGGCATACATATGAAAGCCTCTTAGAGGTCCTTCAGCGAAGGCGACTATTTCTAAAGTTAAGTACCTTTGCAGATCGGTTACTAGGGAAACGCACGATGACAACACACTCCTAAGTAACTATGGAAGCCGTGTTTTGTAGTGAAATATTGTTTGCTGCTTGTGTGCTCACATATAAACTTGGGGACCCCATGAAATATCTGTCTCACTTGAGAGAGTAAAATGATGCTCGGGAAAGCCCGTCTTTTGATATAACAAAGTCAGGATGGCTTTAATGAGGAAGCCTTAAGAGGGTTAGATTTTTAGCCTCTTTCTAATGGGCGCAGAATTTTAACAAGATGTCTGTAAGATAGTGGAACAGAAAGAGTGTAATTGTACACCATCTGCAGATGGTGTACTAAGGAAACTCACGATGGCAACACGCTCCTAGATACTATGGAAGCTGTGTTTTTTTTACGTAGTGCTAATATATAAATTTAGGGACCTCGTGAAGTATCTGTGTCACTTGAGTTGGTAAAATGGTGAAAGGGATTGGATATGGTTGGATTTTTAGCTTCTTTCTAACAGGCGCAGAATTTTAACAAGATGTCAGCAAGATAGTGGAACTGCACACCATCTGGAGATGTCTATAACAGGAAATGTATTAAAAGTCGCGGATCCAAGAAGGATTGTTATGCAACGTCTGTTCTGTGTGGTTTGTCCAGAGGATATACTTAAAATGCACTTTGAAGCATATTTAGCCACATTCTTAATGTTTTTTAATCCTCTGAAGCCAAGAAGCATTTGACACCATCTGCAGATTCATGAATTCACCGGCTGATTTAGCATGACAATAGGCCACAATAGGCCACATTTTTAGCATGACAATAGGCCACATCATACTGAACAGCCTATGATATCTTCGTCTGAGGACACAGACATGCAAAGCTTCATAGACCTGCCCACAGATGAAATCTTAACTCCACTGAACGTCTCTGGAATGAACCATGACATCCCAATTGTGCGCTGTATTGAAGGAGGAATGGACCAAAATACTGCCTATCGATATTTTTTTTCTAACATGCAAGTGACCGGTTACTTTTGCCAATATTGTGTATTTTAATTCGTTTATTTACTAATAAACTAATTAATTTTTAAAATTAATACAGCGTTTGATTTTACAGAGCAAGGGATCATTTTAGAGTTATGTCAAAGGTTAAAGGTAAAATTATGCAAAGCTAGTCTTGTATTCAACTAAATTTTAATAGAGTAGAATACTTTTCAGAAAGAAATCCGTTTTTTCCAGTCTTTTATGGTTTGTCAGTACACATACGCATTGTGTGAGGAGGCAATGAAAGAGATTTTCTCCATCTTCTGTGAAACATTAAGGAGCTAGTTGCCGGTGGGTGCAGTTATTTGAGAATATTTTTCAAGCACTGGACTAGTTTTCAATTGCCATTTTTATCCAAAAGGTTATAGAGGAGGACTATTATATGCTGAAAAGAGCACGCACAAAAAGGCTTTATCTTTTGAGAAAGATGTCGTACAACAGCTGTGGAAGAACATTGAAGTACAAAAGACAATTTTTGATTTCCATAAGCCTGAGAATGCTAACCGACAACTAAAAGAGAGATCACGTAGAGTTTTTTCTGAAGATGCAGAGCAACTCTGTATTGATTGGATCTATTAAAGGCTAATAGGCTCACAAGAGTTTGCTTAACTGGCAAAAAAACAACCAACCAAGTGGATAAGAAAACACAAATAACAAATTATATGCTTCCCACCTCACACAGGTAACTATCCAGTTGACCTTTGAATGTATTCAAACTACCTGCGAGGGCAACTTGTTCCAGCAATGAACGACTCGCTGGCTAAAAGAAAACTTCCTATAATCTAATCTAAACCGCAACCGCTGTAATTTTAATTTATGACCTCTAGTTCGGAAATTCTTTAGAACAGTGAGAATTCCACCTTCATTCATTTTACTAATCCCTCTCAAAGCTTTGTAAACCTCAATCAGATCACCTCTGAGGTGCCTGGTTGCCAAGCTCTGTAGCCCATATAATCGGAACCTTTCTTCATTCGGTTGTCCTGCCGAGCTCTCCTTTCCAGTTGCCCATCTTTGGATCCTTTCAAGAGGCTCAGTGTCTTTTTTCAGACGAGGTTTCCATACTTGAACACAGTATTCCAAGTCTTCCAGTATTCCAAGTCTTCCAGTATTCCAGTCTGCTCAAGTCATCCTGAAGGAGTGCTGCTTAGCACTGATCATTAATAACTCTACCAATCAGCACGTCATCTGCAAATTTTGACATCACGCCTTCTATCCCTTCGTCGATGTCATTTATGAAAATGAGAAACAACAGTGATCCTATAACCGATCCTTGAGGGACCCCCTACTGATATTACACCAGTCTGCAGAATACCCATTAATCACAATCCTCTTTGTTCTGTTCTGCAGCCACCCAGAAGTCCATTTTAGAATCTTACCAGAAATTCCTACCTGTTCAAGCTTATACAGTAACCTCTCATGAGGGATACCGAGTCAAATGCTTTGCTAAATGTTTTTGAGTAATAGCATTCTTATTATATAAGTTATTAGTGTTGTATAATGATTGTAGGATTTTCGTATTTAATTATATATTAAATATAATTCTTTTTTTCATTACATATAAAAGTAACTGTTGGTAACAGAAATTATTTCTTCAAAGATATTTTTCTGTCTTGAAATTAAAAATCATCAATCTCAAACTTTTTAATTTGTTACAAACAAGTATTTTTATTACAAACCGAGTATTTTTTTTCCCTTTATGAAAAACGCAAATCAACAAACTTGATGTTTTTCCTCGCTTGAAAACGAAAAAAAAAAAAAAAATTAAACTGGAATCTACAATGTAACAATGTAATGTTACGATCCACTTTGTAACAATGCTTACATTGTTATATTTGTCTTTGTAAAAATGCTTACATTGTTATATATGTCTTTGTAACAATGCTTACATTGTTACAAAGACATTTACAATATCCAATTGGGTCATATATATTTATTTATTATTTTTTTTTTTTAAATATTTAAAATTTAAAAAAAGGAGCCTACTCAGAAGTCAAAACTACTCAGAAGTCAAAACCAAACAATTTTGGTTTGCCGAATACTCTAGGATTTACAATCCAAAAAAAATCCAATTGGATCTCATTATTTCTTATTCATTTATTTTTTTGCTGTCTTATAAATCAATCCAAAAAATCATTTAAAATTTTTTTAATAAATAAATCTGTTAAATTATTTTTTTTATATTTTGTAATAAAGAAGCTTATAAACCAATTTTTTTATTAGTTTATTATTTAAATCTACAAACCAAATATATTTTAGTTTACCAAAAACTTAAATTTACAAACTGGAGAATTCCTTATTTTGTTACAAAGATATTTAGAATCCGAAAAAAAAAACAAAGCCAATGGCGTCTTATTATTATTTTTTATTTATTTATTTTATTATTTTTTTTGCTTTCTCAGCAACTAAGAAAACCACAATGTAGTTGTTTCTTTTTTACATGCTGAGAAGTCTACAAACCAAATTTATTTACTGTCTTTCAAGCTAAAAAAATTACCACAGATTTTTTTTTTTTTTTTTTCACAATAAAGAAATCTAAATCTAGAAAGTATTTTTAAATTTTTTTGTAATAAAGAAGTCTACAAACCAACTTTTTTAAGTTTATTAATAAACTAAAATCTACAAACCAAATATTTTTTTAGTTTATGAAAAACTGAAATTTGCATTTAAATTTTTTTTTGTGGATTGTAAATTTGCATTTACAATCTTTTTTTTACATATTTTACAATAAAGAAATTTAAAAAGTTATTATTATTTTTTTTTACTATAAAGAAATCTATAAACTAATTATTTTTCTAGTTTATTACTAAACTTAAATCTACAAACCAAATACAAACTGAAATCTGCAAACTACAAATTTCTCAGGCATCCATGAACTGGATGTTTATTATGTTTCTCACCACGCAGAATTTACATCACTTCGATCCCGTTCCATAATTAACCAACTATTTCTTCTGAAATTAGGATTTTCCATCGTTTGGCAAGGGCCGGCTCTTATTTTGTTAACAGGGGCCATGGAAATCAACGGAAAATATTTGCAATTCGCATTTTGTTAAGTAAATTTCGGAAAACCTGGCATGTGTGTGAACTCTCTAATCGAATCTTTTTGATGTGCAAACTACCCGTTGTGAATCGTTAAAAACAAGCTTGTTTACGCGAATTAGTTTAATTAATGACCTCGTTTGCATATCTAATTAACAATAGCATAGGCGTTGCATTGTGTCCTTTGTAAGTGAACTTGGCTGTAATAATCGGTCGAGTGACAAGAAATTAAAGAGGAACTTTTTTAACGCTCGTGGTGTTGACAGTCATGATTAGCTCCGCTTAAAACATGCCCCCGATATATTGTAGCATATTTGCGCAGAGACTGATTGATGGTTCATAGCGGGCATCGCTCCACGAGTTGAATACTAAACTTCCTTAATTGCTGGTCCATATATTTTTTTTTTCTTCTTCTTCTTTCTATTCGTTCGCGTACTTAGACCCACTAACTTACACGCTATCCTCTTTATACATTCCTATCACACCATCTTATGCAAAAGCAAACTCAGTGCGGATAAGAAATATTCTAAAATAATTTAAATTTGATGGCGGCTCGTGCAAAAGATAACACCTTTGTTTAATAATAGAGAGAAAAAACTATCGAGATTTATTTATCAGATGAGTGTAGATTAATTATATCCACAAACAATCGATACTTCCTGTTTCCTCATCCGCGAGCGCCATCTGGCGTCGACTAATGGTCGATAATGATGGACCTCAGGAACAGGCTGTATTTCGACCTAAGAATATACTGTTGACTTCAAATCTCTAATTGTTCTGTTAACAAAAAACGAAAACAAAACACCAAACGAAAAGAGCTCCCTTAACAATAGCTAGCAGCACGCTTTGTTAACAATGATATGTTTGCACGTGGAAGGGTGAATGAAACCTACAATTTAGAGGAGCGCATTGTTGAAGAGATGATTGTTTGCACGTGGTGCAGTTGAAGCTACTGAAATCTACAATTAGATCGTCTGCTAGATGAATAGCAAATATTGAAGTATCAGTTTATTCTAAATAACCGTGTGGATTGGCGTCACTAATATGCAGACATTTCGTATATTTATGAATACATTTATTTCATAAATTTATGAAACCATGACCTTGATAACTTGAAACAATGACCTTGACAATTATTTTAGGTTGAATAATTCATAACCCGCATATCCACTGGCAAGATCTTTTTTTTTTTTTTTTCAGACCACAGTGTAAAAATTAAAAGTCCAAAATAATATTCCACATACTGTACATATTACTATATAGCGGAAGCTATCTGCCAGTAATTACAATTAATTAATGACTACGTTTTTGAAAGTGTTTTCTGCCAGTAATAATGAGAGAAAGTCAATTAAAAATAATAATAAAATAAAAAATATATATATATTATTATTAGATGTAGTTGGAGACTTTTTGTACTTATGTACATTACGTGTACAAAAAATTATTGCAATTATTGCATTTGTTTTTGCAAACAATTATTCTAATTAGTTAATTTTTTTTGTAAAGTGAACTAGAAAAAAAAACTGTAATTATCCTATGTTTATGATGTTCATAACAACCAGAAGATATTTAATTTGTTTATGATAGCAAAACGCAAATGGCGAATGAAGATAAAAAAAATAAAAAAAAGTCAGATTTATTACTTCAGGTGAAAATACGTTAATTGCCTTCAGACGCCAATATTGCACGAGTAATCACGTGACTTAGTGTCAACAAACGCAGCTAATATAAACTTCGCGAAAATTTCAACAAATCCAAACGAAAAGATCTCTCTTAACAATTGTTAACAACGCGCTTTGTTAACAATGATGCGCCATTGTTTGCACGTGGAAGAGTGAATGAAATCCACAATTTAGAGGAGCGCTTTGTTAAAGAGTTGATTGTTTGCATGTGGTGCAATTGATGCTACAGAAATCTACAATTTAATAGATCGTCTGCTCGAGGAATAGCAAATATGGAAATCTATCGTTTGTCTATGAAAATTAATTGTTGTTTAAACAAAGCGTAATTATAATTGACGAATTAAAACGAACGAGAAATGTTAATTTATTCTCTAACTGTTCTGTTAATTTATTGAACTGCTAAATATTAAATCGTCGTAATTCTTTTGGTTTTGGACAGGAAATTATTGTATGTACCCGATAAAAGTCCCCAAAAGTCTTGGCCAAGTACCCTGAGTATTTTGTGTTCGTAATAAGTACACAGCACTTTTTTTTTATCCGATAAAAAAAAAAAAAGAAAAAAAAACCTCTCGTGTCCATAATTTGCTCCAAATCTTCCATCCTTTTCTTAACTATATTAAACACTGATTCGAAATCCATGCTCGACTTGGTTCAACGTGTTGGTATCGGCGCTTGGATGTACAGAGATAGAGGAAAGAGAGAAGAGAAAAAATTACACACAGGCTTTTGTGCTTACTTTTTACACGGTAGCATCGTCCTCTCCCCTTGTCTCTTTTCGCTCCCTACAGTCGGGGAATTAATGAAAACAGAGAGCTCCTGACATGGCAGACGATCAATCTTTTTTATGAAACACGGAATTTTACTCTGTGTGCCTCTTGTACAAAACACACACACACACACAGTTTGTCATCATAACATGTAAGGAGAGCTCGTCAGCAGAGGTCACGAGAATAGAGTGGAGCGACACTATACAGGCGATAAAAGTTCTTACTTTATTTGTTTATTATTGGTGATTATTTTTGTTCGGTTATACAGTTCAAAGTGTCCACCGTCTGCTGAATTAGCAATCGTTTTTTTTATGAACTCCTCAGTTTGTATTGCATGCTTATAATTGTCTTCAGCAATGTTCATTTTCATTTCGATCTATCTCAAAACATCTTGTGAGCTGGCCTATTGTCGTGGTGTCGAATCTGTTCTGTTGGTGGAAATGCTTTAGAAGTGGTAAGATATTCTCTCGGAGAATTCGATTAATATAATTTTAGAAAGATCGATTTAAACCAAATCAGGTAAGTTTTTATGTACATAATATTGCTAAGGTGGTCCGAATGTTATTTATACAAAAATAAAATAAAATTAAGGAATGGCTGGAAATGTACTTTATATCATATATTTGTTTTAAATGCACTTTATCTTATATGAAATGACATCAGAGTCAATCACAATGGATTGCAAATAAGGAAAGTGAAGTCTCACACCGAACTTAGGGGTTGAGGCCTCACTTTTCAGAACCATTTTCCAACCATGAAAACGAAAGCATACTCGGCGATGTGGGAAATTCGATAAGAACTGATGGTGTTGATTAGCGTCGATGTAGTCGGGAGATACGTCCAGCGGTGTCTGCAACCAAATGCACTGTTCTAGATGAGATCCCTCCTTGCTCTTGACCTCGGCCCTGTTATCACCCAGGCATTCGTCGACGACCTCGCCATATCGGTCGCTGCACATTCAAGAGCATCTCTTGAAGCATCGCAAATCACGCCATTCGAATCTTGCAGGATTGGGCCGAACTCCATAAGTTACTTATCTCTCCGCAGAAAATGCAGTCCATCTTCGGGATTAAACACCAAGCAAATACCATCTTGGACTCTAAGGTCACCTTTTTCCCACATCTTTCTCATTTCCATACCATGGTCTGGAATTATACAGCCCTCATTTCTCGGGTTAGCCAGTTTGACCGAGGGTTGAACCAGCGCACGCTCAAGTTTCTCTACAAATCCATCTTTCTATCAATCATTACATACGGCTCTCGGGTCTGGTTTCACCGAGATATATTGAACTGCAACCAGCGACAGCCAGAAAATATCCATCGTTGTATCCTTCTACTTGTCACCAGGGCCTGCTGCAAGGTCAGTTCTGGGGCCCACCAGGTCCTCATGAGCGTCCTTCTGCTCGATCTAGAGGTCATCCGTCGAGGATTTCTATTACTGCCTGTCTAGAGGTTTACCAACCTCTATCCATCAACATCCTCAATGACAGCAAAACTGATAAAAAAAACTAATTGCAACCAAGCTTTTACAGACTTGGCAGGGCAGATGAACAGGCTGGCAAGGGCCTAATTACCAAAAAAATTCTTCCCAACGTTTCACTTGTTTTCCTCAAAGCTCCATCTGAAGCTTTGAGGGGAAAAAGTCTTCTTCCCAAGTCTTCACGCAACGTATCTAATAAATGGGCATGATTCCATCAATCACAACTTGACTTCCATGGGCATAATAGACTACCCCTGCTGTTCTGGTGGACAGATCGTGGACTGGATCCATCAATTATACATATGTTCACTCTATGAGGATCTTCGTAGCATTCATCGGTAGCCATTTTATGCAGACTAATTCCAAGACGCAACAGTGCCTGTATTTTAGGAATTTCCGGGGCAGGTAGGAAATTATTACAAAGTTTGAGACAATTGTATTTGAGGATTAGTGTAGGGTCAGACTTCAAGGATGGCTGAGGGTTGTGCCACTGATAGCAATCCCAGATGTTCGGAGCGTTTATCACTCCTGTGAACATTTTCACCGTTGTCATTAAACGCCTGGTGTCAATCACATTTTGGGAGCCTGGGTATATTTAGCAGCTCAGCCATGTCAGTAGTTCTCAGTTGAGAGTACCACAAATTGATGGTTGATTTATTGTTGGTTGTTGTTTAAGAGAATAAATCCTTATTGCAAATTAGAAGTAAGGTGAAAGAGCAGTCAAGCTCTTTGTAATTGAAGAAGGTGTTGCCATTGGGTTTGCAGTCGGTGGGATTAAGGTAAGCAACTTTATATCATCTGTAAATATTAGAGAATCGTCACGGGGATACATAAAAGGAATCAGAATTGTTGAGAACAGCAAGCCAGAAAGGATTCCACCTTTTGGGACTCCGGGCATGATCTTCCGGGTAAAAGGTAATTCATTGTGAGATGGACACCTCTATTCCTCAAAAAAGCGGTGAAAAAGCTAGTAGATCACCATTAATCCTGAAAAGGATTGCAGAAGACTGAGAAGGGCTATGATGTCTAGGCTGTCAAAGGCAGCTTCAATATCAGCATACACAATAGCTAATTCGGATTTAGTTTCGAAGACCTGAAGGATGGATGGATGTGCCCTCATAAGGCTAGTTATGGTCGATCTATTTGTGAATGCCCCAGTACAGAGACAGATGTGTCCAGTTTTGGTTTGGTGGCCATGAACGTGAGGCTCAGCACAATCACCAGACTTAAACGTTATTGAGCGTGGGCATATTTGAAGAGGAGAGTGAAAAGCAAAGGGTGGCCCAACACCATATTCGTGCATATGTTGTTGGTTTTAGGAGCATTAGCAAATAATGCCATAATTCTTCCGTATATACTGTTTGTGGTCGATTTTCTGTTTGCTAAATGAAAGAAAACCCACGCTGCCGTCGCCTGAGACCGACTAACTCGGCCACGTTGTGAAAGGCTCATGAAAATTCCCCCGTCATCGACAGAACTCGAACTCACGTCTTCCCCGTCCAGTGTGGGAGAGGACAGCGATTTTACCAACTGTGCTACCCTCGAATGCGATTAGTGCATACCCATAACTCTTATTACAACTGTTTCCATTATTTTGCCCACCAACTATCGTAAATTCGATTAAATTACGCGCATAATCCGTGGTTACTCGATTAGAAAGATGGGATTTTTTTATTTTCTACATGAGGTGATGCTAAACAGTTTTTTGTAGGCAATATTTGAAAATTATTGAGCCATTTTGGGAGAAAATGCTTGAGCCAAAGAATTAGTGAACACCCTACATTCCCGATATGCCAATTACACATGTTCGCAAGATAAGCACTGTTTATCTTAAAGACTCGACTCTATCTTTAACACAGCAGCTGTGATATTCATCACACACATACACTCGACCACTGTAATTAACTTTCTGGGCCCCTGTATTGTTTGTCGATTAATGTAATTCGTGGACTCGTTCGAAGAGTATAATAAACTAACATTCATTCACCGGAAAGTAAGCATCATTGGATTTCTCCACTCGCTATTTTTCAAAGCGTAAAAGAATTCGACAAAATAATTTTTATAGTCGGATAATTTATGGAAAAGCACGAATATTACTTATTGCAGCCACTTCCTTTCAGCTGACAGAAGCAGATTTCTGGGATTATTTTTAAAGATTCTTTTATCTTCTTAGTTTTGTTAATTGCCTGCAGCAGATGTAAATATTTTAATCGATATTGCTTTACGTGAGGAAGATTCGATGGCATAATAATGATGGCAGTTCTGAAATGGTAACTTCTCTAGAGAAAATGGATGTTGTGGGCCCACGCTCAATAGTGAAGAATCCCGTTCATACGTTCTCCTTTAAGACGTTTTTCTTATCGGGGCGTCATCACTGCTATTATGTTATTGGTTTCTCTTTATTTTCGAAAATTTCTATAAAAATATTATGTATTTAAAAATTATTTTTAAAAATAATAATTTAAATTTAGTTTTTAAAAATTTCCCTAAGATAATTAGAATTTACTCATAGACACCTTTTTTATTTTGTAATATTTTTTTTTTTATGTATAACATGATTTTTTTTTTTTTGTGTGTTAGGGCTTACCTCATGTTGGTAGTTAGCCGTTGTTATCCATTTGTACACACTTTGAAGAATCGAAATTCACAGTTCAAAGAATCACAATTCCAGTCGATTTTTAATTAACATTAATCACACTTTGAAGAGTCTATTTTTAATTCAGATAAATCGTCGTTTGAAGAATCACAATTCCAGTCGTTTAATTTAACATAAATCACACTGAAAAATCACAATTCCAGTCGATTTTTAATTAACATAAATCACACTTTGAATTGTCGATTTTTAAATTAAATAAAGAAATCGCAGTTTGAAGAATCGCAATTCCGGTAGATTTTTAATTCAGATAAATCACAATTCCAGTCAATTTTTAATTAACATAAATCATGCTTTGAAGACTGGATTTTTAATTAACATAAATCATGCTTTGAAGACTGGATTTTTAATTCAGATAAATCACAGTTTGAAGAATCACAATTCCAGTCGATTGTTAATTTAACATAAATCACACTCTGAACGATCACTATTTCAGTCGATAACATAAATCACAGTGTGAAGAATCACAATTTTCTAGTCAATTTTTAATAAAGATAAATCCCAATTTTAAGGAAAACAGTTCTAGTTGTTTTTTAATTACTCACCAGTGTCGCGATGGGTAGCATAGAATGAGCTAATAAGATTAATTACTAGACTGTCATTGGTGAAGCGTCACCGTATAGTCAGTACATAGAGGCGGTTCTAAAAGCGAAGTGGGTAACTATCGGGCGGTCAGCCTATCCTAAGTTGTAGGGAAAATCATCAAGAGAGCATTTACGGGATCATTTAAATAGAAATGAAACTCTGAATGAAACAGAGCGCGGTTTTATAAAAGGGAAGATCGGGTTTAACCAATCGGATTAGCTACTTTCACAGTCACTCATGAGCTGGATGTAGATAATAATTTAGATCTTGTTTATTTGGATTTTAGCAAAGCATTTGATTTAGTCCTTCACGAGACGTTACTGTATAAGCTGGAACGTTTTGGGATCGCAGGTATCGTTATAAGATGGTTCGCAGGGTAGCTGCAAGAGAGAAGGTGGAGGGTTGTGACTAATGGACACTTTTAAGACCGGGATAATGTTAGAAGTGGGAGTTCGGTACTGGGACTATTGTTGTTTTTAATTTTCATAAATGACATCGATGAAGGGACAGAGGGCGTGCTGCCAAATTTTACACATGATGCAAAGATTTGGAGAGTAGATAATGATCTGCGCTTCTTTATGAGGACTTGGATAGGCTCCAAGGATGGTCAGAAGAGTGAAACTGTTTTAATACAGCAAAATGCAGTCTTACACTTGGAGATAACTCTTTTATAAACTGGATGATGCAATACCACTGTAATATTACAGCATGATGACGTAATACCACACTACTTTTACAAGATATATGTATATCTTGTAAAAGCCTTGAGATGACATAATTTTATGTATAGAGGGAGTTAGTAAGGAAATATTAAACTTCAAGAGTCTGATGCAATTTGAGAGGGTGATTACAGGGCTGCCCCTATAAATTAAATAACAAAATATAAGAAAATACTAAAGAACCATATAGCAGTTCCCTTCTGTAACTCATTGTCTATGCGATCGACATGCAACACTTACAAAAACAATTTTTGGTGTTTCTTGGCACACATTTTACACGAATAAGCATCTATTTGAGTGTTCACCCTTAAATGTCAGTTAGCCTTTGTATATATTTATTTATTGCTATTTTTTCCCAACGTTATCAGTCGCTGCAAATATGTTTTTGTGTAATCCTTCGCGAAGTGGTGAAAGCATGGCGGGGGTCTCTTTTCTTGAGCCTCTTCCGAGTTTATTCAATGATGCGCATGTCGCGCATTGCTGTATTGACCTTTTCTCATCATCGCACTCCAAGGAGTGTAAGATGCGCGTTAACAAGCTGTCTGTAAGGAGAGAGAGTGGAGAGATAATATCCCTCTGCTCGTATATTTTATGCTTTACCTTACCTCCTTCTCCCGAAAGATAATATATCCTCTCATTATTGATTACATTGTCTCAGTTATAGTAAACGCTATTCTTAAAGGTTGTGTGGTATTAGCAGGCGTTCGTTGAACGCTTCCGTAATCCTTTTGACAGCAAAGAATAAGGATTAAAAAGGATCAGCTGTTGCCTAACACAACAGATACTCTAGACTGCACTCGTGAGAATTTGCGTGTTCTCTAGGCTGATAAACAGTAATGTTGATAGCGCATGGGCAAAACTTTCGCAATAATGAATGGACTTATAATTTAAGATGTAATTTAACCTTTAAAGGGATCCGTACTGCAATATTCCAGTACTTTATAATGATACCGTGCATGGATTGAAAGTTGAGAAGATGAGAGAAGATATTTGTTGACATTAGACTTGGAACTTCTGTAGATTGCAATTTTTAAGAAATATGTATGAAGGAGGGTTGTTCCAGAAAACGGAAATTGAATGAATAAATGAGGAAGAAGAAAAGTTGGTTTTGTGAGTTTGAAGATGGACAGTCAACATCCATTCACTGTCCATCTTCTGTGAGTTTGAAGTTGGACAGTAAATGGAAGTTGGCTGGTGGCAGCACGTGTTCGGATTGTTTTGAAAGAGAGAGCGGGAATTATGGAAGCCAATTCAGAAGAACAGTGCCCATGGAAGTATCTGTAGAAGAGGCATGCAGCAGAAACAGTACGTCTATGAGACAGCGAGTGGAGAGACTCTGTTAGAGATGAATCATTAATTAACCTAACTGCCCTCTTCTGAATGGAATCAAGAAGCCTGAGAGAGGTTTTGGGGGCACCACCCCAGATGTGGGAACAATATTCCATGGCAGGGCGGATTTGCGATTTATACAGAGTGAGCAGCTGTTTGGAAGAAAAGTAGAGGCGAGAGCGAAAGAGAAAACAAAGTTTTTTAGATGCGGAGGAAACAATATTTGTAATGTGCTTGTGCCAAGAGAGATTAGAGGTCAGGGTAATCCCTAATAGAGATGTATCATCTTGCCTAGAAATCAGAGTGTCATGGAAGATAAGCATAGGAGCAGAAGAATCATATTTTTTGAGATATAAGACAAGACTGAGTTTTAGAAGGATTGAACTCAACTAAGTTGTCTTTGCCTCACTGGCGAATTACCTGGAGATCAGAATGTAGGGAATTGGTAATGGATATTCGATAAGTTGAAGCTATTTGAGCAGAGCAAGGTTTCTCAAACTGGAAGGTGAAATGCAATACGCAATCATCAGCGAAACTGTGGTTAGGATTTCCGGTCAATGGAAGAAGATCATTGATATACAAGAGGAAAAGAGTGGGGAAAGAACTGAATCTTGGGGAACACCTGCATTAGTGGAGAAGGTAGAGCCATCTACCATCGCACGTATTGAGAGGTCAGAGAGAAAACTGGATAACCAATTACAAAAACCAGTAGCCAAACTATAAGATGGAAGCATTTTTAGAAGACTTTTATGCTAAGCGCGATCGAAAACCTTTGAAATGTCAAGAGCAACTGCTTGAGTTTGTTTCGCCAAACTTTTCCATTGAATTCGTCCATAGATGGGTAACATGAGTCAATTCAGTGTCAATTCGTGCAAAGAGGCCTTTAAAGATAAGCCTCCCCCGCAAATCCGGTACAGTATTTTGAACTCTATTTATCAGTTCCATCTCTTTCAATGAACTTCATTCGATTTTCTCTTTTGCTATTATGTCGCTTAGATACTTGATTCTGACTTTGCTAATCATCAAACATAACCTCTAGACTACGTAAACTATTGAACCACTGGGGGGAAAGAGGATAGCCTCTTATAAATGCGAGAAAACACTCGAGTCTTTGAAAGATGATTTAGCTTCGAAGTTCTTTGCTCTATTTTCAATCCTCTTCTCTGACCCCAGTCGATATTAACTGCAACGTCTAATGAGATTTCTTTTTCTATACAATAACAAATTATTTCATTCTGACTTCGGTTTCCTAATAGTCTAAGTTTGAAAAAATTATATTAACATTTTTAGAAATGAAATGAAAATTTGCATTCGTAGATGTTTAATATTTTTCTTTATGACAATTTTTTTTAATAAATGAACATTTTTCAGAGATTAAAAGTGCTCACACTTTTAAAATGTATTGCACGATGTACACTGGTACTTTGAAAAACAACTCTCAGAATATCGGTAAAGTGATGAACGGTACATGAAGGTAATACTTGTAAGTAAACACAAGATCGGTGTGAACTTTAAGGACTGACTTTTATCCTTTGATAAGTATAAGTTATGGAATGTTTGCGAAAAGGGAGGCCAAGTTTCTTTACATTTTTTTAGAGAGAATTCCAGCTTAGAAGATATCCTTTGAGCTGTCCATTTTTTTCTTGGAAATCACCAAGTTGGATACGAAAGAGAATCTTATTTTATAAAAGAAAACTCTGCTAATTATGGAAAGATAAAAATGCGATTCTTTTAAAGGAACAAGACACAGTTAGAATCGAGGAATTCATAAAATAGGGAAAGAGATGTTTACACTTTTCCTCTGTCGGACACACCCTCAGAAAAAGAGGCAGAAAATTTCAAACGTTAATCTTTTCCGCGAAGATATATCAAAGAGTATTATCTAGCAAATTTTTCTTTTCCATTCTGCACCTGACAGCTGTCCATAGCGATGATGTACAGAAAACTTCATATCCTTCCGCCCATAACTTCCTGAATTATCGATCTGGACGCTGAGGATAAGCTACACGAATGGTCAATCCGGATATTGAAGTCTGGGGCGGTAGACCTCTCTAAGATTGATGTTTTCCTTAGGGATGGTAAAGTTAACTACGAGAAAAGGCTGTCGGATGACATCGCTGAATTTTTCAGAAAGAAAGGACGCTAGTTACCGATTTTCGTACAAGCAGTGACATCGAGGAAACAAGCCAATGTCTTTGATGTAAGATTTGATCTAAGAAGCTGATTCACTCTCCGAATCCTTATACCGAAATGTCGGGTGTTAGTGACGCTCCAAACTGCCGTATTATTTGGTAGGAAGTCCCTCCGCAGTCATGAGGATCAAATACTCAGAAGCTGAAGATTTTTTTAGATTTTTCCTTCTCCATTGCAATCTTAAAGTTTCGTTGGAAAATTTATCCTTTTGCACGCCATCTCTTAAAGAGATGGAGATGGGATTATCTTAATAAACTAGTCCGAGGCCTAAGTATATTAATTAACGGAAGATTAGTAGCCTGCCAATAAGCTGAAATTGAAGATAAGACCTTCAGTTCGTTAGGCCTAATCTTCCTCCAGTTAAGCCTTAACGCAATCAGTGCACAAAGATAAATTAAGATGCGTCAATTACTTCCCAAACTTTTACGTTCCGTACATTTCCGGTCTCTGTCAACCCGTTCGTTCGAGTGTGACGAAGAAAAGCAGAACCCCCCACTGAGTGGAGAAACTGCATTTCCGTTGTTAGGGTGCATGAAGACATTCGCTATAGATAATCAGGTAATGGAGCCTAACGTGGAAACGGCTGCTATTTCAGCTCTATTCAGCATCCCCCGTTGCCTGGAGATATAAAAGATATGCGTCTGCTGTTAGGTGATCCTAATTGTAAACATGGGCTGGCGGACGGAGGCCCGCGAGACACAGCAAACCAGCGGAAGGTCACACCGGATCATTAATTACAACTGTTGTTCAGAAAGAAGATCCCATCAGTGGTCATTAAGCAGAATAGTTAGTTTTGCGCCAAAAATAACTCCCGCGTATTATTGTGCGGCTCAACAGCGTCCGAAACAATGGCGACCACCCCCCACCCCCCTTTCTATTGACGATTAAGAGAGAAAATCGTGATTATTAATTTGTAACTCTTCCAAATAGACCAATTACAAGCAGAACTCGCACACACCTAGAAAAGCAGTTGCTATAGCAACCAGGAAGTGCAAACAATGAGGGAAAAATTTGTTCATTCCCGCGGAATGAACACATATACACTAAGGGGGGGGGGACCCGAGAATTTCGTGTGTATCGGTAACCATGGCAACCGCGTGATTGTAAACAGTTTGGAAATTTTGTAGGTTTCGTGCCTTTCGCAGTATGGCAACCATGACAACCAAAGCTGGTTGTCATGGTTACCATAAGATAATAAGGAGATATTTGTCAATTTCCGGAAAAGAAGAGGGGGGGAGGAGGAGATTTTTTTTTTTGTTTTTTTTTCACGTGCTATGGAAATATAAATAAATGTTTGAAAAAAGTTATTTAAAAACTCTAAATTCTTTTTTTTTTTTAATAATCCTTTACTATTCTTGCGATTCATCACCAATAGAAAAGACCAGAAAGGGAGGGAGGGTGAAAAAAAAAAACAATACCTCCTCCCCCAAGTCAACCGTGATTTATTGTACAACTCAACTGACTGAGGTTTCTCATATATGGACAGACTCAGTTATAAATATGCCTAATTAGAATATTCGATGCTTTCTCTGAGAACCCTAGCACCTGCTCTTCTTAATAGGCTGACGTCTGCGTTCGCAGTTGTGAGCCACGGTTCATAAAAAAGTTGTAACATAATGTGATTAAGTTTCGCAGATTACCCCAGTTACTAACACTGCCATCTAGCGACCACTTCACGAAACACTTAATGAAGCATTAACGATCTTTTATGTGTGTGTGTGTGTGAGAGAAACAGAGAAGGTGATCGCGGGGGGGGGAGGTGTTTTTCCTAGGCAAAAATGACTTCACAATGCAGACGAGAAGCTTTTATCTGTAAGAACTTCAAGTAGACGAAGGTTAAAGGTCATGCGCACTAATATAAGATATTGCCCGAGTTGTTATCGTTGTAGGGTTTCAGGAGCATCAACGATTTTCTGTTTGTTGGATGAAAAACCCAAGTTTCCTAGAGAGTACCCTCGCCTGAGATCGATTAACTCAGCAATGTTGTGAAAAAGGCCCATAAAAATTCCTCCCATCATCGACGGGACTCGAACCCAGGTCTTTTCCACCGGGTGGGAGGACTGCAATCCTACCAACACTACCTGAGTGGCCCTACACAAATAACATTGTATTGCCTTATATAGAGATGCAATCGGAGTTCTGCCTGCCCAACTAAATCAATCTTTATCTAACTCTCTCATATTTCGCCCCCTCCTGTATTATTTATTTATTTATGATAATTCTAAAAGCGAAAGGTGGCCAGTTGAGGTAGAATAAGGTCTAGCGCCAATATTTGCAGTGGTTGTAAAGTCATGGGGCTCCCTGGGCCAACCTTCGGGCCCTTGGAGAAACTGCACTACTACAGCACTCTTTTAATCGAAATTATTCGTATTTTCATGGATTCTTTTTTTAAATTACTTGGAATTACTAGATTTTCAAGCGAACCTTGTTCATGGGAAAGGCAGAGTGGTTGTTTGGTTTCCAATTAAATTATTTATGAGTATTGCATCGAAGACAAGAATCTCGAGATACTCTAGCATTTGATGTGAAGATTTGATAATAAGAATTCTCCAGCAGAACTTTAAATTAGAGGCTTTTTCCTCTATGGCCCAGTGAGTTTGTGTTTTTCATCCAGCAAAGAGACAAACCATCCAAACATGCAATTTAAAATCAGAATATACTAATCCCGAGTATCTTCGGTATATTTGTAGTAAACGTCTTTCGGATACACACTTTCTCTCTCTGTCTGTTTGAGCACTGGTCAAATATTTTTGGATACCAAATGCATCCATTTCTTATTTATTGAATGTAGTGTCTATCCATATGCTCCTTTGGATTCAATATCTACATTTCCGATACACACCAGTCATTCCGAACTAGATAGACGAATAGCCACTTTAAGAAACGGACATCGTTCATCGACCTCACATTCTGATCGGTATGTTTCGCCTGTCAAACCAAACGACATTGGAAAAATCGTAATCGATCACAAAATTTGAAAGTGAAGATTAAAACATGAGTTTCTTATAGCATTAAAAATATAATAATTTTAAATTTGCCTCTGACTATTGACTAAGAATTCAAACATATTGAGGATGCTGTAAAAAAAAAAGAAAGAAAAAAATGTAGAGTTGCTATAGAAACTTGACGCATCCCAACTATATAACCAACAAATGGTGAATTGCTATCAATGTTTACTATTCGTATATTTTTCTTCTAAATATCCTTCTGTGATGGACAATGAGTACACTTTCCAATATATATATATCAAACAAAGCATTATTTGAACTGTCTTTCTTTCTTTTACTTCTTTTAGTCAGTGGAACAAAATTCCAGTTCTGACCATTAGGGGATGTTTACTAAACTCAAACGGATCTTTTACAAATAAAACAATGAACATAACTCCGTCCACTGACTGCACAGTACATCGTCAAACAGAAGCAAAAGGGAAGGAAAAACTCTGCGAGCAGTTTATCGTATGATAATACCAAAAAAAAAATTTTTTTCTTTGTCTTATACTGCCCAACTTCCGGAAGAATTCATTCCCATAATTCCTCATAAAACGAGACTGATATGGCTACATTTGAGACCAAACTCACGAAGAGTGTCCGATAAATCAGAACAACTGCCCATTACGCTAGTTGCACTGCAGTCCAGCCTGTTACCTAGGTAACAACACATTTGCTATCACTCGCTTGATTTGAAATAAGACAGTGTATGTAGTGCAGCTTACTGCGTCTGATCCAGTGACTGCACTGCCCCGCTTAATTATTGAATGACTGTAAATCGAATCGGGTATGAAATGGAAAAGCAACTGAGTTTTATTACTCACTCTCCAAAATGATATCTGTTGATGAATTCCAGGTTGTCATTAGTTGGTAGAGGGGTAGATAGGGCATGTTATATGTCCCTTAATCTGTAGAGCACACGCGCACACGTTGAGATCAAAACTATAATTTGTTTACAATGAGAATCGGTAATTGGATTGCAAGCGTGCAATATTACATTATAGCTTATGGCATTTAGGGCTAACAGTTAAGCCTAATGGTAGAAATTGTTAAGTGTGATTCAATCAGATGATTGGAACTCGGCAGGTTAACTGGATAGATGAGGTCATGGTCTAATTTTGTTAATCTGGACGTACGCAGACAGATGTAGAATGTATGGCGGGTCGGGGGAAGGAGTTATTGCACCATTCTAGAGGTTGCATTTGAAGATCTGAATAAATTCTTGTTATAAAGAAAACGACTGCAAAAAATATTACTCACGCTCCAAAATGACATCGGCTGATGAATTCCAGGTTGTCATTAGTTGGTAGAGGGGTAGACAGGGCATGTTATACGTCCCTTAATCTGTAGAGCATACCTGCAAACCGGGAAATCAAAACTAGAATTTGTTTACAATGAGAATCGGTAATCGGACTGCAAGCATACAATATTACATTGTAGCTTATGGCATTTAGGGCTAATCGTTAAGCCTAACAGCAATTGTTAAGTGTGATTCAATCAGATGATTAGAACTCTGCAAGTTAATTTGATATACGAGGTCTAATTTTGTTAATCTAGACGTACGCAGGCAGATGTAGGATGTATGGTGGGTAGATGGGGTCGGGGGAAGGAGTTATTGCACCATTCTGGTGGTAGCATTTGAAGATCTGAATAAATTCTCGTTATAAAGAAAACGACTGCAAAAAATATTACTCACGCTCCAAAATGACATCGGCTGATGAATTCCAGGTTGTTATTAGTTGGTAGAGGGGTAGACAGGGCATGTTATACGTCCCTTAATCTGTAGAGCATACCTGCAAACCGGGAAATCAAAACTATAATTTGTTTATACAATGAGAATGAGTAATAGGACTGCAAGCGTACAATATTCCATTGTAGCTTATGGCGTTTAGGGTTACGGGCTAAGCCTAACCACAATTGTTTAGTGTGATTCAATCAAACGATTGGAACTTGGAAAGTTAAATAGACGAGGTCAACATCCAATTTTGTTGTAAGCAGCAGACGTAGGATGTTTGGCGAGTGGATAGAGGTTGGGGGGAAGGAACGTTGCACCATTCTAGGGGGGTAGCATTTGAAGATGCGAATAAATTCTCGTTATAAAGAAAATGACTCCGAAATAAATATTTATGAAGATTCATTTAGCGTGGAGAAGATGTGGAGCGTTAAAGTTTTGGTAATTTAACGGTTATTTTGCTTGGTGTTTTAAAAGTTGCCTTTGCCTTCATGCTTTATTAGGCGTCAACAGCAGGAAGGTATGTGTTTAACAATCGTTAAAGTTTGTTTTTAGCATCCCAATTATGTCCGCTTACCTCGCTTTTCTAGCGTCCTGCACGGTTCGGAGTGATGGAGAATTATAGGGTAGAGGCGAGAGAGATGAGGATAAATGTGTTGATTTTTAATTTGGACCTTTTCATAATTATAGGTTCATAGTGAGGGCACCGACACAACCTGGGATGCAGACAGACACGACGCTGCAATAGAGTCGATAATGAAGTAATAAAAATGGGGGTGAGAGGGAATAAGATGAAAAGCAAGTATTGAGAATGAGAGTAATCAGGATGGAGATTAAGGAAAAATAATGAGCAGTATCTTCAGCCAACGCCGATGAAAAGTAGCTAAGTAAACGAGAAAAATATCGCTCCAATCTTGTAGATTTATCTTTCCCTCTAATATTTATATGATTATCTTATTCTCTCTCTCTTATATATACGTAAAACTCTTAAGTGTCTTCACTGTGTTTGTCCGTCCGCATGTAATAACTCGACTTCTAATGGATGGATGTATTTTTATAAAATTTTATGTTTCGCTCTTTAAGAAAGACTTTGATGTGACTCTTTTAGAAAGATCTAAATAACTGAGGATGGAACCAACACATAGGTTGCTATTTTCTTTTTGTTATTCATATATTTAAGCCATCTCAAAGTCAAGTTAAAATGTCTATTAAAATGCAAAAGTCAGGAATTGTGATGCCGTAGTGTAAATTCATATATTCATTCATACTGATTCATTTTACATTAATATTTCTCCCCTATGCCCTTGTATAAAAACCGGAAACTATGATTCACTTATATAACTATATCATACCAGGCATTCTATACAACGCCTGGATTCTACACTTGTCCGTTTTGAACATATACAGTTCAAAACCTGCGCGGGTATGCATCCAGATGTGTTGTTTTATTTCACTCAAGGCAGCTAAGGCTAATAGGCGTTGCTATATGTTGACTACATTTTTTGTGCTTGCAGTGTAGATGGAAAAAAAATTAAAGCGTGTGCACCCTGTACGCACGAAACATGTTTTTTGTGAAAACATCCTTGGCTTGGAAAAGGCTAGTGAAATCCATTTGTAGAATAGTATGATTGTAACGTTTTATGCTCACGCCTGTTACTTACTCTACCAAACCAACGTTAGTGACTGAGTCAGCGTCATTGGACATGTGTTGTTTCTTATGTAAGGCAGCCTCTAAACGTTAGTTCAACTCTGTGATGGTGTACAAAAGTCTGTGGAAGCAGCGATCACTAGGAAGGCTGCTTCGCAGTACCCGTCCACGCCTCGAGGACGCGGGCCTAACTACACACGTAATAAACTAAAGGTATTATTACCAGCACCCATAGGAAGAGATGCAAGTTGTATGAGTACAACAGTCTCCTATACGAGTTAGTATCATTTAGGATGTGACGTCATGTCCGTCTCACATTTCCGTTACATTCCATTGTTACGTACCGCTATAGATGTTTTCACATCAAAAATGCAACTCTCAACCGAGACTGGCTACTTAGCCATTGTGTGAAAAAACCATAAAAGTTCCATACAATGAGTCAGTGTGTTCCAAACTTTATTTGTCTAATTCATATTGATATAGCCCTCTTGCGGGCACTTTAAAAATTTCAAGAGAGGGTGCCTTTTATGTATAAAATACAAATAACGCTGTTATTATCCAAACAAATAAGAAATAAAAATTTCCTACCTTATGGCCAAATGTCAGGGGAGGGGGGGGTAGAACAGGAGAAACTGAAGGGTAATCAAACTCTATTTCACTGTGACATCACTCTGAGGTAAACTTCGACAGCATTTTCCGACCACACTAAACGAAATGTCAATTCGAAAACGAGCTGTCTCACTGCCCCCTTTTGTTTCCTGGCAACCATTGTTTTCTTCAATTGTTTACAAGTCGGGGCCCACACGCGACGTATCAATGTTTATATTATTCACGAACACGGATGTCATACGTGTTAAAATCACGTTTACCAACAGTCAACATGATAAAAGGGATGTCGAAAGCCATATTTTGTGTCTGCGCATAAAACGGGGTGAGGGGTGTTTAAAAACAACAAAAAAAGGGCCCCTTTGCTTTACGAAAACTGTAAATCCGGCGTCCCGGCGTATTTAATGATAATTTTCTTCTGCATTTGTGACACTGCAAGAAGCAAAAACACAAAACCCGTGACGTTATAATTTTTGTAGAGGCGCATTGGTATACGTGATGTTGCCATAACAACACCAGGGGGTCGATTAAAGCACGAGGGAAATTG